>NC_056746.1:686726966-686749466 GCF_019279795.1 Protopterus annectens
CATGAAACCATACTGCTGATCACTAATTATCACCTCCCTTCTTAACCTAGCTTCCACTACTCTTTCCCATAAATTCAAGCTGTGACTGATCAATTTTATCCCTCTATAGTTACTGTAGCTCTGCACATCACCCTTATTCTTTAATATAGGTACTAAAACACTTTTTCTCCACTCCTCAGGCATCCTCTGACTTTCCAAAATTTCATTAAACAACCTGGTTAAAAATTCCACTGCCATTTCACCTAAGCACCTCCATTCTTCCACTGGTATGTCATCTGGGCCAACAGCCTTTCCATTCTTCATCCTCTTCATAGCTGACCTTACTTCCTCCTTGCTAATCTGTTTCACTTCCTGATTCACTATCCCCACATCATCCAACCTTCCTTCTCTCTCGTTCTCTTCATTCATCAGCCCTTCAAAGTACTCTTTCCATCTACTCAACACACTATCCTGACTTGTGAGTACATTTCCCTCACTATCCTTTATCACCCTTACCTGCTGCACATCTTTCCCAGCTCTGTTCCTCTGTCTAGCCAATGTCTCTCTTTGCCATGCGTCTCATCATCTTATACTCATGTCTACTTTCTTCATCTCTTTGACAATCCCACTTCTTCTGCGCCAGCCTCTTCCCCTGTACTTCCTCATTCCACCACCAGGTCTCCTTGTCCTCCTTCCTCTGTCCAGATGTCACACCAAGCACCTTTCTAGCAGTCTCCCTTACTAGCTCTTCTGTAGTTTCCCAGCTATTCGGTAACTCTTCACTGCCTCCCAGTGCCTGTCTTAACTCTTCCCTTAACTCCACCTCACAATCACCCTTTTTTAACTTCCACCATTTAATCCTTGACACTGCTTTCACACTCCTCCTCCTCTTCTTGATGACCATCGTCATCCTACAGACCACCAATCTATGCTGCTTAGCTACACTTTCCCCTGTCACCACTTTACAGTCTTCAATCTCCTTCAGACTGGCCCTCCTACATAGGATATAATCCACCTGTGTGCACCTTCCTCCACTCTTGTACATCACCTTATGTTCCTCCCTCTTCTTAAAATATGTATTCACCACAGCCATGTCCATCCTTTTCGCAAAATCCATAATCATCTGCCCTTCTGCATTCCTCTCCTAAACACCATACCTTCCCATCACTTCCTCATCCCCTCTGTTGACTTCACCAACATGCCCATTGAGGTCCACTCCAATCACTAGTCTCTTACCCTTGGGTACACTCACCACCACTATATCCAACTCACTCCAAAATTTTTCTTTCTCATTCATCGCACACCCAACTTGTGGAGCATATGCACTAACAACATTCATCATTACACCATCAATTTCAAGCTTCATAAACATCACTCTATCAGACACTCTCTTCACCTCCAAAACACTCTTGGCATACTGTTCCTTTAGGATAACCCTACCCCATTTCTCCTGCCATCCACACCATGATAGAACAATTTGAACCCACCTCCTATACACCTGGCCTTACTTCCCTTCCTTCTGGTCTCTTGCACGCGCAATATATCAACCTTCCTTCTTTCCATCATATCAGCTAGCTCTCTCCCTATACCAGTCATACTGCCAATATTCAAAGTTCCTACCCTCACTACTACACTCCTAACATTCCTCCTCTCTTCCTGCCTTCGGGTATGCCTTCGCCCTCCTCTTCTCCTTCGGCCAACAGTAGCCCAATTTCTGCCAGCACCCTGTTGGCTAACAGTACTGGTGGTGGTCATTGTTAACCCGGGCCTCAACTGATCCGGTATGGAAATATAAAATGTTCTCCGCATAAGTAATTTGGCAGAGGTTTTATGCCGGATGCCCTTCCTGACGCAACCCTCGCCATTTATCCAGGATTGGGACTGGCACAAAGAAATGCACTGGCTTGTGCATCCCCAGTGGCTGGGTTACCCCTCAAAGAATTAAAGTGGTTAAGACTAACACATTACTTCTTTCTCAGCTAACTACTATACACAGACTTCTCCATAAGCCAGAAAATTGCCTTGCCCTTACAAACTTAATACAGCACTACTCCCCCAATAGAATTTTATGCTCTAGAGAAGAATTGCTGATCAGTATAACCAAATTATCCTATACTGAAGGTAATTTTCTGTATTCAAATAGTGTAGCTAAACTCTGAAAACACATCCCACTACCACTGAAATTTGATCATAATGTAAACCAATTTAAAACACAACTAAATCTTTATGCATGAAATCACTGGATCTGTTTCTATACATGTCCGGACAAATGCCACTGTTATCTTAAGCTTGCCACAATAACTACAATATTAACATTCTCTGCCCTACCAACTTCCTTTCCTGACCTCTATTTCTTTAAAATTCTATGTACTAATCACATAATCTATTATCTGTCTGACAAACCCGCTACAACAGCTCTTCAAATGCTCAGTGTTTAACATCTGGCAATGCATAACTATATTTTATACTGCAATCTATGCCTCATTTTTCATATGAATGTAATTAGTAAATACATATGTACTTGTTAAAATGTATGTTATTTAACGTCTGTTTATGAATATTATTGAATGTCTGTTTAAAACGTTTGTAGTATGTTAGAGCTTCTCTCCCCAGGCCTACACTCAAAAGGGCTTTTGATTAAACCCAGTCAGTCAAACATGGTACGTATGAGCAAAATAAAAATAAATAAATACAAAATAAATAAAATAAATTATCAACCTTAATGACTTTACATCTTTGGACATCAGACATGGGGGCCAAGGGAAGTATAGGACATAAAACAAGAAATCCATAAGGATATGAGGATAACACTGCTCTAGTATGCCCCCATCTACTTTTAAACATTAAAAAAAAATAGTATCAGATTAAGTATGTGGAGTCAGGAGTGACTTTAGGCATCTGAGATTGAAGACAGACACTAATGACAGCTGATAATCTGCTTCAGTAGTCAAAAATGTAATTAGAAAATAAAACTTGCTTGCATAGAGGACCTCCTCCCAATCAAAACATCTACACTGTTTGGTTGTCAGGGAGTCTGTAAGGCCTACTGATTATAATATTTACAATCTCCTATGATTCTTTTGTTTCAGATCCTCTTAACCACATTTTCCTTGGTAAAATGATTGTATCAGAATTACAGCTCTCAATATGGCATATCTCTCCTCAGTCCCACTAGCATGCAATTCATTCACTAAGTACTTATTATTGAAATGGTAATCAATGGCACAATGTTCTACACACTGCAGTGCGCATTTACTGGTTGAAGTCTCTGTCCCATGACAATAGGAACAGATATAACATTGGACAAAAAGAAGAAACTAGTACATCACAAAGCTGATGAGAATACTGCAGGTAGTTATTACTTCAGAACTAGACATTACTGCGTGACCACATATGGCACAAAGAACCCATGAATAGTGAATTCATTGAAGCTATGCTGTTTCTTTGAAACTATTTATTACATAAAATGACAGTGTTTACAGTAACTGCAGTTACAAAACATCAGCCTCAGATGACATACAGGAAAGTTAATGAGGTCTGTGAAATGTAATAGGAAAAAATGCAGAACTTGCATACATGCATCAAAAGCTAAGTCAACAAAAATGAGTCTGAGGTGAGATAATGAATATTTCTGACGCAATAAACTGATGAGATAAGGAGTGGAATATCTCAGAGTTCAGCAGAGCTTATAGGTCATACTTTTACTATTCAAAATAAAATATATTTTTTAAAAAACAAAGCTGATTATTTTAAGTAATAAAAATGTGTTATATACAATAGTAATCTTCAGGAAAAGAACGAGAGCCATACAGAATGTTTTGTGGCCAATGAAATAAGCAGCAATCTATACTATTTTTACAAGTGGCTTACTGGGAGTATGACTTAGTTTCTCTTACATTTTAAGAAATATAGAAACATGCAGCAAGGACGATACCTAATAATGTAGTAAAAATGTGATAAGAAGTTCAAGAAGGGAAACTCTTGGAAGGATCAGGTAATCTGCACATCATGTTACAAACTTTTTAAATGCACTTGACATATGGAATTCAGAAGTGAAAAAATATTATCAATCCGTAAACTGAACATTTTTCCTTAATTTATTAATTCCAGTGATGCACATCTAGAAACAAATAAATATGTAAGCCAACTTATGAGATGCTGTTGTAATCAGTGACTGCAGGGTAAAAAATAATGCTAGTTTTCTTTGAGTATGTACCAAAGTACCCCAGGATTCAGCAAGCTCTGCACGGTGTGCAGGAATAGTGCAAGAGTTGCTGCATGCAATATGGCTGATGAGCGAATCAGGAATGAGCTCCCGGAACATGCACGAGCGCTCCTACAGTATTCCTGCACAGACACAGCTCCTGTATGCTAATTACAGCATTTGCAGGTGAAAAACATGCAAATGAGGTGAATTAGCAATCCAGGAAGCAGGCAGGCATCTATGCAGGAATAGTGTAACCTGCAGAAATGTATTCGGCTACTAACCAAATACATTTCTGCAAATTAAAAAACGGAGGCATGACAGCTCTAAAGAAAGCATGTATTCAATGTAATAGGCATGCCAATGGCCAAATAGATGCCCATTGGCATGGTAAATAGTTGCAAAATTATAAAAATAACTTTTTTTTGGCCGATTTCGGCCATTTAAGAATAGGGCAGTGGTGCGCAAATGGGATCGACCCAAAAATAAAAAAAAAATAGGAAATAGGCTTTTAAACCAAAATCAGCATTCTGCCATAATAGGCAATGGCATGCAGAAAACGACAATACCATTGAATAGTGGTTGCTAAGGGGGGAAGGCTGAGTGTCAGTCTTGTAACCATGCATTAGCAGTCAGTTTTATGCAAATGAGGGGATTGATACGGAATCACAGATTTCCCCTCATGTTAGCTAGTACCCAATCGTGTAAGTGCAGCAACACCATGGTGCAAGCTTAAGAGGTAGATGACCTCATAAGGGGGAGTGTCATGCATGCTGTAAGCTTATGGGAGCTCTGTGGCCCATGTTTGCCCTTAGTTAAACACAGCTAAGGAAGGGGGTGTGTCTGAGGCTGCCTAGAACTGTTCACATTGTCTAAACAGGTGTGTGCACTGTGCACCGGGTTTAAACAAAACAAAAAAATAGGAAATAGTAGCTCTGTTCACATCTGAGCACTCGGTATGCGCGGTGCACCTCGGGGTTTAAATGGAAAGGCAATTGGAAAGGAAAACAGAAGTAGGAAGGAAATCAAGGAGAACTAGCATAGCTGGCAGGTGAAATGTATCAGAATCAGCAAATTACACAGGCAGCTGCCCAGCCCAGCACACTACTATAAACTATGCCAACATCTTTCACTCTGTTTTTTTCAACAAACTCTACACCACCGGTGTACACAGATGGGGAAATTTTACCAGAAAAAAATAACAAAATGACAGGGGCTACTGTTGCTCTCATACATCAATATGTGGAAGAGGCTGAGGATGGTGAGGATGAGAATGCTGATGACCAACCTACAGTAAGGAGATGGAGAAGAGTGTACAGACCCAGGGTAACCTACCAGGGGCTACATGAGCTGGAGATAGTGGAGCACTATAGGGTGGACAGGGACATCCTGCAGCAAATTGTTGAGCTGTGCTGGCCACGCATCACACAAAACCAACAGAGGGGAACCCATCCCAGTGGATACCAAGGTATGTGTAGGCTTAAGAATACTAGCCACAAGTACCTTCCAAACACCAACCAGGGATATCATGGGGATCTCACATGCATCAGCATCCAGGGTACTCCACCAATTCCTGGATGCCATGTCAGCACATGCCAGTGAGCATATATATTTTCTCAACACCCGTGAGGCGTTGACCACCAATATGTGTTTCTTCCACCAAATAGCAGAATACCCTGAGGTAGTCGGTGCTATAGACTGAACGCACATACACATCAAAGCACCACCTGGCAAGCGGGGTAGGGTCTACATAAACTGCAAGAGCTTCCCCTCCATCAACTGCCAGGTCGTGTGCGATGCCCAGGGAATTAAAATGAATTTGTGTGCTGGCAGCCCTGGAGCTATCATGACTCCCACATCTGGCATATGACACAGCTGTACCAGAGATTTGCCAGTGGAAATCTAGCTAGCTTTCCTTCTTCAATAAGGAGGACCCATGCTCCAGGTTCGGATGCTCTTCGGGCGCTGGCCAGTCCTCCTGATCCGCCGCCGATCACTAAGTAGTCGTAGGGTTTAGGTGCCATAGTGCTGCAGGATGCTTGAGACCAAACTGTTAGTTTTATAGCACCGTTACTGGAACCAGGGCAGAGGCTAAATGATATGGAACTCCCGGAACGCAGCAGAGAATAAGCTTTGCCCAAGGTGAGGTGGAACATGTCGCATCCCAGAGCCCAGCCTTAGCTGTATCGTCGTTAGGGGTGGGACCGACCTCAGTGCTTAGTCACTCTGAGTTGCAAAGGGAGTAATGCTTCCAAACACTGGAACGTTATGCAAGAGAGTCAGCTTCACTGAGTCAGATCTGCTTGCATTTTGGAATGTGCATACTTTCTTCTGTTACCAAGCAGGCTGATTTTTATCTAAGGTGGTTATGCATGCAGGGAAAGATCCTCTCAGATTTAAGACGGTTTGTTTCCTCTCACCTGTAATGATTTTCAGGGATGTCTCTACCTTTGACTCACATTTTAGCTCTGTCCAACTTCCTTTAAACTGGTGACTTTTTGAGGAAAGGTGGAGAATTACACTTGATAAGTAATGACAATAATTAAGCTTTACAGACTTCTTTTACTTCAGAAAATGCATAATAATTCATCTTATTATCTAATTTCTTGTAGCATTTGAGATGTGTATCCTTTTTCATACAACATATAGGTGTTTAGGTGTAAAATAACTGTTGTATGCAAATGTAATCTGTGTTGAAGGAATATTTAACTGAACTGACAGTTTTAACTCTGCTCTTCAGTTATTCCCACCACCCTGTTTTTGTTTTGGTGTTAATCTTAGTGGCCTTGAAACTGCCCGCCCCTCAGCCTGCATCTGGGCCCATCTCATTTGCTCACTCAACTGAGTGCAGTGAGATCATATTCTGATTTCAGGCACTCCTACTGTGTACAAAGAGAGCATCTGGGAAACAGACAAAAAAAATAAATAAATAAAGCTTATGTCCTGCCTTTCCTGTTAAGTGGTATAGACTATTTGTAGGCTTCTGAGCCCCCAAGCCCTTCTGTGTTTGAGGGAAGCCTTCTAGCTTGTTTTTTTTTCTTATAACTAGCCAGTTTTCTAGTTTCAGCACTCAAATCTGTTTCTTTGATCTCAGCACTTGTTCAGATAAAAAAAAAAAAAAAAAAATTTCATCTGCTTTTACTGTACTTTTGTTTCTACCTACTTCATTTTACTTTTGCATCATCTTAAAAATATTCAGTTGTATTTATTACTGCTTGGTGTAACTCATTCTAAGCCTTTTGGCTTAAACACTTGGGCTTCGGACCAGTTGTTTTGCACTGAGAGGGTTTGTGGTCTGCACTGTTGTGGCAGAACAGGTAGCTTACATCCTTCTAGGTTGAGAACTGCTGATTGAGGACTCAGTGTCTGTTATTCTAAAAGTGTATTAATTCTGGTTTAAGCACTTGGGCTTTCAGGCCAGTTATTTTACATTAAGAGGGTTTGTGGTCTGCACTCTTGTGGGAGGAGAGGCTGGACTCTGCCCTTCTGAGCTGGGAATTTCTGGTTAAAGGCTTATAATGCATGCATATCTGAACTGCTTCTTACTGAAGTTGGTGCGCCTTTTTTGCTGTGGCATAGACTGGATTCGGGCCTGCTGGATCTAGCTTTGTTTGTGTAACTTGAGCACTAATCCAGACATTCTCTAAAATATTCAATTGTATTTATTACTGCTTGGTTGTAACTTGATTAAAGTGTAGCTATCATTCTAAGTCTTTTGGATTAAGCACTTGGGCTTCAGACCAGTTGTTTTACATTAGGAAGGTTTGTGGCAAGCACTGTGGTGGCAGGACAGGTAGCTTTCATCCTTCTAAGTTGGGAACTGCTGATTGAGAGCCCAGTGTCCAAGTGTATTAGTTCTGGTTTAAACACTTGGGCTTCAGGCCAGTTATTTTACATTAAGAAGGTTCGTGGTCTGCACTCTTGTGGGAGAAGAGGCTGGACTCTGCCCTTCTGAGCTGGGAATTTCTGGTTAAAGGTTTATAGTGCCTGAATATTTGAACTGTATCTTACTGAAATTGGTACATCTTGTTTGCTGTAGCATAGACTAGATCCAGGCCTGCTGAATCTAGCTTTGTTTATATGCTTGTTGTTTGTTTGCTTGTTATTTCCCTGGAACGCTAATTCCACCTAATCGCGGCTTCTCAGCTTCTGTGGATCACTAGTGATATCTGCATTGCTTACTGTACTTATTTCCTTGTTTCACTTGAAAGAAAGTTACTGTTTGTCATTTTTGCATTTAGTTACTTGTAACACATTGCACTCAAGTTACCTGGCACTTGCTCACTAAAGCAATTATATAAGTCAGCACTAAAAATTAAAAGCACTACACCCTCACTCCCCACTGGCCCTTGTTTTCAATTATTAAGGAATTCCCAATATTATTCTAGCATGTCCAAAGGTCAGTTGTCAATCTCCTCTCTGGTCCAGCTGGTGAATCTGGGAATCTTGAGGCAATGTTATAACTGCCTCATGTACACAGACAACCCTCTCCTCCTCCCACATAACACAAATACTTGTAGAGATGCAGCTATTTAGCCAAACTGGAGGCTGAGCTCTCTCAACTCAGGACTGGCAAGACCAGACAGGAGGATAAGGCAACTACACACACCACAAAACCAGCCTCACATAATGCTACCACACCACTGAATCAAACACATAAACACACAAAGACATACTCGAGGCTCTGAGTAAAATTTACCTAAACAGCAGAGGCCTCCAAAGCAGACACCCAAACAACTGCTACCTCAAGACACCCCACAAGCAACACATAAACCACAAAATCAGTGTGCAAAGCAGTCACAGCCCTTAAGGCCAAATACAACACCAAACATACTTGTCATAGGTGACTCCATAGTCAGACACACTGACGTCCCACTCACCAGGCTGAACAAGGAGAGGGTCACAGTAAGCTGCCTATCGGGCGCTAGAATCCGCCACATAACACAAGCACTCGGGTCACTCCACGGCAAGTACAAATATGACACAGTCATTGTCCATGCTGGTGTGAATGACCTGAGACGTACCTCCCTGGACTACATGAAAAGAGACATAGAGGAGCTCTCTGATTATGTAGCCCAGGCAGGTATGACCCTGACCCTGAGCAGTATCCTTCCTTCACCAAGAATGATGCCACAATATAGAGACAAGATGATCAGCTTTAACAATTGGCTTAATGTCTGGTGTCATTCAAAGGGGATCCAGTGTCTTTCTGCCTGGCATGACATGCTTGACAAGCCATGCTGCTTCGCAAGGGACGGCTTGCACCTGTCACCCCTGGGATTCCGGATATTGGCTAAGGCTCTTGCCACCCCCATAGTGCCTTTTTTAGGCAAGGCTCAAATTCTAAACCTACCACCCTAGAAAACAAAAATGGGAAGAAACTGAGGGTAATGCTGCTCAATGCCAGAAGTCTAAATCTCAAAATGCATGCACTCGAGGCCCTTCTCAGTATGGAGAACATCGATGTCTGTGCTGTAACTGAAACCTGGTTCAAGGCTCCTGAGAGCACCCGGCACTATTAGGTTTTACCTCATATCATGCATTCCGCCCCAAAACCCGACCACACCACAAAAGGAGGGGGTGTATCCATATTCATAAAGGATACCCACACCTCCAGGTTGGTGGCAATGCACGAAGCTTCAGAAACCATCCAGGTGCAACTAACCATAGGCAAAACTGCTCTACAAATTGTAGCATGCTACAGGCCACCCTCTCAAACTCAGGAACCCCACGCAGCCTTCCTGAAGACACTGGAGGGTATAAATGTATCTCCAAACACCATCATACTGGGTGACTTCAACTACCCGAATATAGACTGGGAACATTACTCAAGCCCTAACTTTCTAGCCCAACGGTTCCTGGAGTTCATAAATTCAAATGCCATGGAACAGCTAGTCACTGTTCCCACGAGAGGAGAAAATATACTAGATCTCATTATCACAAACATGGGGACAAAATGCTCCACACTGGAAGTATATCCCTCATTGGTGAGATCTGATCATAAACTAATCTCACTGGAAATCCACATCCCGCCCCCACCCCAAACAAAAAAGACCACAGTGAAGAACTTCTCTAAAGCAAACTTCACACTACTCAAGACTGGTGTGGTATCCTTCAAGGCCCCTGAGCCAGTGGAAACCACAACCCAAACTGTGGAAGCCCTTACAAATGCCTTCTATGAACACCTCCAGGACTGCATGGATCAGGCAATCACAAATAAAACCAAGACTCTTTCCACAAAGGGCAAACATCCAGTCTGGTGGACCCGAGCCATTAACAAACTTTACAATAAGAGGAGAAAGCTATTACATGATAGAACAAAATCCATAAAAGGGAAGTCACCCCTGATCATTATTAGTAAAAAAATATGAGCACTCATAAAATTAACTAAGGCCAATTTTGAGAGAAAAATTGCCATGGATTCAAAGGACAATCATAAGGCCTTTTTCAGCTATGTTAGGAACCTGGGTGGAAACTCCCAGATATGCTCAGAATTAGTCCAAAATGATACAAAAATCACTGAACCCACAGACATTGCCAACATACTGGCAGACAGGTTCAGTGCAAACTTCACCCCCCTCTCCCCCCCTAAAGGAGAGAGAACTATCCCAGCGGAGTGTAGCCTCCCAGACATCTCAAATGTGCAGGTGAAAGCTGCTCTCTCTAAAGCTAAAAACACAAAATCAATGGGACCGGATGGTGTCCCCGGCTGTGTGCTACACCAGCTAAATGAGGAATTAAACCTGCACATAAGGCAGCTGTTTAATCTCAGCCTTACCACAGGATATGTGCCCAAGGAGTGGTGTACGGCAACTGTGGTCCCACTCCACAAAGGCAGTGCCTCTACGGACCCTGGTAATTACCGCCCCATAAGCTTAACAAGTCTAGTCTGCAAAGCTATGGAGAGGATCATAATGGAGCTCATAAACAAAGATATAGGGGACTTGCAGACATTGGACCCGACCCAGTTTGGCTTCGTCAAGGGCAGATCATGCCTTTTGAACTTGGTAAACTTCTTCGAAACAGTCACCAAGGCCATTGATGAGGGAAAGGCAGTCCATACAGCCTACCTTGACCTTGCAAAGGCTTTCGACACAATACCCCACTCGGGTATTGTAGAAAAACTTACCAGCTTAAATGTAAACCCATATGTCACAAGATGGGTTGCAAACTGGCTTAAGGACAGAACCCACAGGGTTAGAGTTGCTGGCGCTATGTCAGACTCCAAGCCTGTCACAAGTGGTGTCCCACAGGGCTCGGTCCTTGGCCCCCTATTGTTTGGCATCTACTTCTCAGAAGTACAGGCCAACATGGGAGGACTTTGGCTGACAAAGTTTGCAGACGACTGCAAACTGGGCGCCATAGTGGAAAGTGCATCGGACATGGATATCCTTCAGAAGGGACTCACGGAAACAGATAGCTGGTGCAAGAGCCATGGCCAGAAGTTAAACGCCAAAAAATGTATAGTCATACCCTTCGGGAAAAACAAGGTAACCCCAAGCTACCATATAGGTGGCAATCCACTAAGCACAGAAGAGGTTATCAGGGACCTGGGGACCCAGGTTGACAGTGGCCTTTCTTTTGACACTCACGTTGCTAAAGTGGTTAGAAAGACCTTCTACATTGCCCATCTGATCATGAAGGGATTCACATCCAGATCTAGTGAGGTCATTGTTCCCCTGTACTCTTCACTTATCAGACCAATGATCGAGTACAATGCCCCATTTGGGATGTATCTCACCCGACATCTGCAGCAATTGGAGAGACCCCAAAAGTTCCTCACCAAAAGGATAAAGGGACTCCAAAATCTGTCATATGCTGCCAGATTGAAGAAACTCCAGCTCTATTCAGTCGCATACCGTCTGCTCAGAGGTGACATGTGCCTGACATACAAAGCCATGTCCAACCCGGAATTAATGGACATGCTCCACCTCAAAAAATCCAAATCCACCAAAACCACTAGAGCAAGTGACTTAAACCTTAGCACGGATATAAATAGGATGTGCTGGAGGGATAGATTTATCACTCAGAGACTCCCTATGCTGTGGAATAAAATCCCAGTCCATGTGAGGCAGAGCACCTCGCTGGCTCTGTTCAAGAGAAATCTTGACCTGTGGATGGGAGATCGTAGGTTTACCCCGGGAATCATCTCTGTGTCACTGCTGGACAGAGGCACAACAAACTAATGGGTACAGTATTTTTTCATATAAGGGGTGGTGTAAGCCAAAAAACTTTGGGCTAGGCTTATAAATGCCTTAGGGCAGATAGCCTAGTATAAACCTATGAACCTATGAACCTATGAAATATCCCATATGGCCACCTAGTGGGGGTTGCTGGTTATGCACTGGAGACATGGCTGATGACACCCATCAGAAATGTACACACACACACACGAACAAGAACTCCATAATGAGCAGTGGCTGCTGGTGACTTCAAATCAAAGGGGAGCTGCAGGAGACAGCTGAATTGATGGGGCCAGCTGGAAAGGGGTGGAGCTATGCTCAAAACCACAAAAACAGGGACTTTAATTAAATGCACTGCCTTGGGTCCAGACCGTCATTATGAAAGTCTAGTCAAGACAAAATGAATTGGAGAAGAAAAAAAAATATTTCAATGCATTGGCTATATGACAGCTTACTTAATATCTAGATGGAAACAAAAAGGTTGTGAGGCATGAAAAAAATAAATTACTTTTTAAATACATTACTGGAATGTCACTCATAATCAAGTATAAAAAAACAAGCAGCACTCAACTCAAACCACTTCTTGCACTGCAGTTCTAATTATAATTTATATTCAGCTTTGTAAAAGTACCAAGTAACATGCTGAAAGTAGCAATCCTTGTGATACCTCACTTGTAAAAATGTTTCTTATCCAAAAAAGACTTCCTGCCTGACAGCAACTATCTACTTGTTTCATGGGGAAAACATGATCAAAGTAAAAAATGAACAGCAAACAAGAAACAAGCTCAAGACAAATTGCTTAAAGGATTAGCGCACAGGTTATGGACCATATATGATAGATTGGCATTCTGTTTAGTTTACAGGTAAAGCCTGCCAAGATGGCTGCAAGTCTTCAACAAATGTGAGCTGCTGAAAATACTGTAATCCTGTCAATTATTACAAATACTGTCGTATGCATTTCACTACGTAAGGCTTATACATAATCTAGTTATGTAAATATTCTCTGAATGGCAACAACAAAAAGGGTTTCAACGTTGGTAATTCTTTTAACAGTATGATTATTAAAGCTTACTTGCATCTTGCAATCTCAGACAAGCTTACCTGATGGTCATCAAAGCATTGCTACTTAAAGACAGAGCAACAGACACTGCAACAACATGCATTTTCTGAATAATAAGCATAAATTAACAGTATAAAAATATGACAGAAAACCAGAACATTCTGCAAAATCAAGGACAGATGAAAAGCCATGACTGTACTTGTGTCTGCCTTGGATGGGGGGCTACTCTATCTGCACACGTATACTGCATAATTGCTCCTTGCCTTGCTTGGACACATCCAAAGTCAATGCATGGGGGACTCGGGTACAACAAGTATGTCACAGTTTGAAATGTCTCTGGCTGACCATGATGGCCCTGACACATTTGTCATACTCTCAAAACTCAGAGCAAGAAATCTGGACAAAGCCGTAAATAAAAATAGGACAAAGGCCCAAAAACAAGGACAATTTTTAAATACTGCTCTTACAAACTTAGAAAGTTAATAAAATAGTAGGTCTTGCATCAGTATGAAATTTCTGAAGGGTATGAAATCTGAACCTCAAATATCTGTCATTATTTTCTAACTTCAATCTTTAATGATTTTCCACTAATTTGCCAGAAAAACACAACTTTATTAAAAACAGACCAGAAATGTGATGTGAAAATCTGCACACAGACGCACACACACACACAGACTGTTTGCCTCCATATGCAGTTTATCATTTTTCTCTCTAAAAAGAAGGATGCACCAAAAGAGCATGTAAAGCGTATGTGTGTGTGTGTGTGTGTGTGTGTGTGTGTGTGTGTGTGTGTGTGTGTGTGTGTGTGTGTGTGTGTGTGTGTGTATCTGAGTACACACATGTGTATGTGTTCTACCTTTTACTTATGTCAGTAATTATCTTCTGGAGTCCTTTAAAGTTCAGATCGCATTTGTAAACATGAAAATGCTGAAATTGTCACAACTTGAACTGTTTCCTGTGATTTGATAACAAGGTGTCATATTATCTTAAAATTGTATTTCCCTCTCTTGCATGAAATATGCTAATCAAAGCTTTTATCAAAGTTAAACACATTCATCCTGAAACATTTATTCATTTAATAAAAAGTGTCTGATCTACTATTACATTAGCATATGTTTATGCACCGAAGCTCTTCTGTGAAGTAAAACATTCTAACAATATGATCTGAAGTTAGAAAGAGTCACATATATAATTCATCATTGTTTTCATCCATTCATATTTATTATCACAAATGTGCCTGCCTTGCATTTACAATAAAAACGTTTAGCTGGGTCATATAACATATTGAATGACCTTTCCGTTTTAAAAAAATATTTATAATCCGTGTTCAGATTTTTCATCTGTGATGGGCATAAGTATTTCTCCTGATAAATTTAACTGTATGGCAAGTCATTTTGTACTCTACTGTAGACCTTGAAAAAAATAAAGGTAAGCTTTTTTCTGTATATGGCCACCTTGTGTGCCTTAAGTGCTGAACATTTTTTGTATCTATGTTCCTTTTGTTTGAGATCATCTTATGCAGTGGACTAGAAAGCAGATATAATATAATAATAATAATACCAATTATTTCACTAATGTAGATTTTATAACAAGAGACTTCTTGTGTCTCAAACTATGCAAATTATGTACCTTTTAGCAAGAGACAATACTTTCTAAATGCTGGATATTTAATTCATTTATTTATTTTATTTACAAGACCTTCATCTACAGACAATAAGTTTTTTAATGATTTTTATGATATTTTTTTTTTGCTTCCTGCTCACACTTTGTTTTACCTCAACCATTAGCTATGCACAACAAGATGTGTTAGAAGTTTCCGTAGAAAATGATTCACATCTAGTCAACTAACTGACCCTGTCCCTGAGCCGGCACTACTGGTGCAGTATTACAGTATGCAATCATTTCATTCAAACACACTTCAATTTTCATTTCAAAATGTGAATTGATTCATGTGAATATAATGTTAATGCATTGCATACATACCAGACTAGTATCTTCCTGTAAAAGTGTACCAGTTTTAGACTCTTTTGACATGTTTTGAGATACTTCAAGTTTCTGTTATGTACCCCTCTTCCTTAGAATACACCATCCTCAGAATTATTCACATTAAGTACTTGTTTCTCCCAAATGACTGCTAACCATCAGCTCTCCGTTGTGTATTTGGCTCATTCTTTTCCTTCTGGATGCAAACTTTTCTAGTCCGTTCTTTCGTAGGGAGTGGTAGTCAGTCACCAAGGTTGTTACCCAGACAAGCAACAGAGACTTTTTTTTCCTGTGCATGTTACTGTTTGTACATTTTTATCCATTGCAGCAATAAGAATTCCAAGACCAATCAGCATCACAACTGTTGTTCAGTAAAATTTAGATTTTATCAAAAATAATAAAATAAGCACCCATGGGGTCTCAGCAAGCTACTGCCTTGATAATTAGCAGGTTAAGCTATTTATAAGTCATATGCATCACATGAATGCAACAATATAACGACATCTTGTCAGATGAATACTCTCATATCCACTTCCTGATCTTCCTGATTCAATCCTTATGGATGCAAATTATTACATTTTAACATATGCAGATTATTTGCACATAATTCTCTTTCTTTCTTTAATGTCTATAGACCTATACGGTGTAACAATCATTTTCCAAAAAAAAAGCATTACTGAATTGTCCAAATTCTTAATGTTCAGATATTTTATATGTTCTAGTATTCTTACTTTAGTGTTTCTCTGACTCATCACTCATCTATATTTACTTCAGACAGAGACAAAAAAATGACATACAACTTGGGATAGAAACACAAGTCAGTCTAGTCCTTAACTCAAAACATCTTTCCATTTATATGAACAACTTGTCCTGTTAAAATGTATTAACAAATTTTTGCATTTTACTTGAGTATATTGTGCAAAATTAATATAATATCCATGTGCTAAATAATTATATAAGAACTTTCTTTTTCTACATAGAATCTTCAGTGGACTCTAAAACACTTATTTTAACTTCAAATCTGCGTGTAATAATATGCACCAGTACTTCCTTATAGTAACCATCTTCAATGTCATATAAGTACACACAAGCACACACAGGTTTATTATCAAAATTTCTCTTCTGTTCTGTTATTCATACTATGTTCCCCCCCATTTGTCTGTTTTCTTGAGTAAGTTCACCCATTTGGCTTTTAATTTAAACATTCCTATATGCTGGACTTCATGATTTTCTACTGCTTGTCTTGCACATTATAAAACTGTTATTATAGCATGCATACATACCAGATACCACCAAGAAAAGAGTAAAATTTATTTGACTTCAGTCTCAGTCAGCTGTTAGCTCAGCATAGTGCCTTTCACTGTCTGTGTCCATCCGATCAAACGAAGTTAGGGGAATGATTGATTTCCATAATGCAATTTAATTGCAAATCAAACAAGTTAACTCACTGTCTGCAACTGATTGTTTCTCGCTCTTTTCCCAGCACAAAAAGCCTGGGAAGAGAGCGAGAACAAATCAGTAGCTATTCAGCCCATCCACATCACGTACGTGACTGTGGACGTGGCAGTCTGAGCCCCTTCCACTTCTATGCAGTTACAAGTTGCATAGACTTCTGGGCATCACACTGATGCCTTTACTTCTTAATCTGGACTGCTTTTACTGTAGTCTGGATTTACAAAAACTATATATATTTTTTTAAAACCCGGAACTTGGCGAACAGGTGCAGTTCGAGTTCCTGGACTTCAGCGAGTCAGTCGGACTCGCAGCTAAGTAAGCAACCAGCTTAGAAATAATTATAATTTATATTTTATTTGTTCAAATTGCTCTTTATTTTTCTTTCTTGCCAGGGGGCTGCAGTCCTGCAGTCCGATGGGATGAGCCGCCACTGATAATGAGGCACACGCACAAATGAGAATCATAATAGAGCATGTGTTTGGGATTCCCAAGTCACAGTTCTGGTGCCTGGACATATCCGGTGGAGCCTTGCAATACTCTTCAGCTGCATGTGCACAAATTTTCATTGTATGTGCCATGCTACACAATATGATGCTGTGGAAACAGGTGCGAGTGAATATGGGCAGGGGCATCAATGATAAAGTATGTATCAATCCAAAACTAATGGATAGAGGTATAAGAAAATAGTTATATAGGTACATAACATGTTCAATACTGTTTACACCAGTTGCCCATTTAGGTGTATAAATGTATTTTGAGGTGTGTGATGTAATTTTATGTTTTAAATGTCTTAGATATTACTGAGTTTACATGCAATAGTTAGTTATAGACCTTTAAGGGCATTGTGTCAATTGGTTTTAGTTTGTTCATTGAAGTTTTAATTGATTGTTTACTTGTGCTGATGGTATATAAACTGCAGCCTTGTAATATGTCTTTGTCTGTTGAAGTAGCTTTGGGCTACGAAAGCACTCACCATTTGAATAAAATTTTTACATGTTTTTATTAGCTGTGGTCTGAAGCCTCCTTTGCCTTTTCTACATTGTATTTTTATTTTTGGAGGAACCGTTTACTCACACCACTTTCTTTTTGTTTGCTGATATATATATATATATATATATATATATATATATATATATATATATATATATATATATATATATATATATATATATATATATATATATATATATATATATATATATATATTTATTTATACACACACACACACAAATATATATATTTATTTATACACACACAAATATATATATATATATATATATATATATATATATATATATATATATATGGGGTCCCAACTAACAACATAACAGTCCACAGAACACAAATACAAGGCCATGTCGACAAATCCCAGTAGCATGTCCACCATGTCCTACTGCATGAATTGTGGATCAACCCCTAAATACCACTGGGATGAAGGGACAACTATAAGGATGCTTTGCAGATATCACTCACATAATGTTAGTAAGAGGATATAATAACAGAGTGGGGGGTGTAGAAACATGGGACGCCATGCAGTGTGTGAAGTTTGAAACTCTGATGTGTGCCCATACTATCCCTGCCTGCAAACCCAGTAATGGGTGGCTACAAACCCGCTCATAAACCACAATGTGATGGGGAACTGCCCAGATATATGAGCCCTGCCTCTGGGTAGCCTGGGTGAATCTGTGTAGCTGAGAGGTATGGCTGCAGCATGATATGGCCATTCTGCTATGTCAATAGATGTACAAGCAGGGGATCCTCAGCCACCACACTACCAAGGTGCTGGGCTGTTTACACAGACCCATCAGCAAGTGTCTTCAGCTACCTCTCCAGAATGGCATGAGTGTGCAAGAACATGTAGGCTGCAGACCACAATACTGAACACAGCTTCATTCATCTTGTATTTCCCAGGAAGTAACTATGAGCAAATAAGTATATCTGTTGGTAATTGATGACATAATACATCACAGTAAAACAGTACATGTCTGAATATCTCTGCTAACACCAACCATGTAACACAAGCAGCACAGACAGCAATACTGCAGTATCCCACTATCTTTTGCCCAGAGTGACTCCATATTGGCAACCTATCCACAAATATCCTGCAGAAACAGATTGCTAGCTGTAGGTTTAGAAGACAAAATCCTGCACTGGAGTACAACCTACCTGCAATGCATTCACACACTCAATACTGGGCATGCTCCAACCCTTAGAGAAATGAAGCCCATGTCTGACAACAACAGTGGGCTATACATATCTGTCAGCTGCTTAGAGAAATGAAGCCCATGTCTAACAACAACAGTGGACTATACATATCTGTCAGCCACAGATGTCTATGCACACAGACCACATTGCACACATTTCATGCTTTGTACACATGCTGGATAGGAATACTCACACATATCCAAGGTCAACACACTATAATAGGTCAAACATACACACAGAGATGTGGGGAAGAGAGAGGCAGACAGTGACAAAGAGATTGTCATCATGAGGCCTGTCCCACCCACCAGACATCCAATTGGCCAATATCACATGATGTGCCAATGTCAATCACTGGAGACATTTGCTTTTGGTAGCCCCCAGCCCTATAGTGTCTGAGGTGCTTGTGATAACTGTGTAACATGATAGTACAAATCAGTATTCATCTAGCATTTGTATACCCAGTCCTGCCAGATGTAAAGTTGTGTGTGACTGAGTGTTATGTGTGTTTCCAGAGGAATGCTTTATGGCCCATTCGGACACACTGCACTTCCCATAGCCCATGTTAGCATTCATGCTGATGTCAGTCACCTTGAAATAACTCTCTGGCCAATTATCAGCCCCATAATCTCTGTGGCATGTGTGATAACTGTGTAATGCTATAGTGTAACATACTAGTTAGGTAGGATTTCTAATCCCAGACATGGAAACTGTGAAACTCTGTGTTTGTGTGTGTAGAGATTAATGCATTTTAGGCCATTCACAGTCACTACACCTCACATTTCCCTACTATAGCAAGCCTGCTGATGTCAGTCATCTTGAAATACCCCTTTGGACAAAGGCTAACCCTATAAGCTCCATGGTGTGTGCGATAACTGAGTAATGCTATAATGTAACATACTAGGTAAGTAGGAGTTCTAATTGCAAACATGACAACTGTGAAACTCTGTGTGTGTAAAGATTAATGGTTTTGAGGCCATTCACAGTCACTACACCTCCGATTGCCCTACTATAGCAAGCCTGCTGATGTCAGTCACCTTGAAATACCCCTTTGGACAAGGATTAGCCCTATAAGCTCTGTGGCACATGTCATAGCTGCATAATGCTATAGTGAAGCATTCTAGTTAGATAGGAGTTCTAATCCCAAACATGGCAACTGTGGAACTTTGTGTGTGTGTGTATGTGTGTGTGTGTGTGTGTGTGTGTGTGTGTGTGTGTGTGTGTGTGTGTGTGTGTGTGTGTGTGTGTGTGTAAATATCCATGGTTTTGAGGCCATTCACAGTCACTATATCTCCTGTTGCCCTACCTTTAGCAAGCCTGCTGATGTCAGTCACCTTGAAATACCCCTTTGGACAAGGGTTATCCCTATAAGCTCTGTAGTACATGTGATAATTGCATAATGCTGTAGTATAACATATATCGTTAGATAGGAGGTCTAGTCCCAGAAATGGCAACTCTGTGTGTGAGTACAGATTAATGATTTTGAGACCATTCACAGTCACTACACCTCCCATTGCCCTACTTTAGCAAGCCTGCTGATGTCAGCCACCTTGAAATACCCCTTTGGAAAAGGGCCAGCCCTATAAGCTCTGTGGTTCGTGTCATAAAGGCAGAACAATGTAGTAGAAGTAACTACACAGGTATGGGTTTGAATCTCATCTGTGGCAAGAGTTTGTGTGTGTACCGCAAAGATTTTGGCCCCATTTACAGCCAATACACATCTCAGAGCCTGACTTTAGCAGTCTTGCAGATATCATCCACCTTACAAGTATCTGTTGCCAAATCTAAACCATGTCAGGTCAGTGGTGTATGTGGCAAATCCATATCATTATGGTCTGTAAACATTGTTAGATAGAGGTTTGAACCTCACCCCTGGCAAATGTAAATGCGTGATTACGGTAAAATTATTTTTGGGATCTGTCACCCACTACATCACCCAATGCCAGTATTTACAAGGGCTGGAGATGTTCTTCACCTTAGAAGTATCTTGGGACAACATCCATCCAATAAGCTCTGTGGCGCATGCGATAAATGCAGTACACTGTAGTAACAAGATATAGCAAGGTAGGGGTTTGAATCTCAGTACCGGCAAGTGTGTGTATCTGTCCTCAGTATCCTGGGTGGAGATTGTTGTGATTGTGTAATAACAGGATGCATTGTGGGGTGGGTTTTGCTAAATTATTATATTGAGGACCTACTATATGTCACAATGTCCACCATACAAGGACAACAAATGTCAAACACCAGAGAGACTGGTGTAGACAATCCATAGCCCTGCATGTGACATTATGGATCGGTGAACAATATAGGCAACCCTTGTATTACTCAGAGTACTCTCTCCACCCTTGTCTCATACACAAACACACTTGGTTTGGCAACAACCACTGTATTGATAGTTCCCTACATACTGCCTCACAGATAGTAACCACGGTGTGGTTGTAGTGGACTACATGCCTGTTGACCTCAACAGTGCCACTGACATCAGAAAGTACTATGGTGTGTAACATCTCCTGACTGTGTGTTATTCACCAAGTAAAAGGACATGGCACTCTGTTCCATCACTACAGTAGGCAAATAAATGCTTACAGTGGTCCTTATGCGAGGTTTCCCACTGGACACCTGCAACAACTGTAGAGTCTGCAAATGTAACCCACAAAGGGAATACCATGCCTTATACACATGCCCTGTATGGACAGATGCCACTAACTCCACTGAATACCTGTATCATGCTGTCAATGTAGGTGCAAGCATGACCTAAGTTACATAGCCAGGTCTCCCCAGTTGAGGTCAGGAATGCTACATCAGAAGATAATCTGTACACATAACATGGCTCAGAGACCTCAAGTACACTTCCACATGTCAAAGAACATGTGTGTGTGACATGTGCACAACATAGACACTGTCCATGTTATGGAATATAGATCACATACATGGGAAATAGTGCACATCACTGGCCACACACAATAGTAACCCAGATGAGTGGATGGTGAATACAATACCAACCTGTTGGGACCACTCCAGGGACTACACCCCTGAGCCACACTGGAGACCATTGTCGTGGTCTAATGCCAATGTATTCCCTTTGCCTAGCTTGGTGCAGCCATCAGGCCCATTCACCTACTACACACCTGCGAAGCAATGAACTTATGCATCTCAGTACTGGCGAGTGTGTGTGTGTGTGTGTGTGTGTGTGTGTGTGTGTGTGTGTGTGTGTGTGTGTGTGTGGGTGAGTGTGTGTGTATGTGTGTGTGTGTGTGTGTGTGTGTGTGTGTGCGTGGATTAATTATTTTGAAACTATTAACAATCACTACACCTCCCATTGGCCTACTTTAGCATGCTTGCTGATGTCATTCACCTTGAAATAACCCTTTGGCCATATATCAACTATATAAGCTCTTGTGGCACTTGCGCTAACTGCGTAATAGTGTAGTGTA
>NC_056746.1:686754466-686851966 GCF_019279795.1 Protopterus annectens
TTTGCAGCATGTGTTGTCATCTGTCTTGGATGGGCATCGATTTTTTACATTAATGGTGTCCCTTACTTCATTGTCACATACATGCTTGTCTGCACTGTTTGCCATGGTTTATGCAATGGCGAAGTAAGGCTACGTCTCACACTCCTGATGGCTACCTTTTGGATATGGGATCCATTCCATAGTTTGTAAGATGTGTGCAAGCCACGGCTGCCTCTGTTGCAGGTGAGTGGGCACATTGTGATATTGAGGACCCGTACTTGATGGAAGGTGCATAATCAAGATGAGTGAATGTTGCAGTACCTCAAAAGCTGCTTCCACAATATGTTATTTGGAGTGTGTGCACACATATGTTTCCATTGTTGGTTAAGGTATGCATTCCCTATATTTGTTGCCCTAACATATGATTCCATCTTACACATTCATTGCTCATGTTAGGATGACATTGCAGGTTGCAAAAGTTGTGGAATGTGGTATTGTGATATGCCATTGTGTACATCTATAACAGTTGCCATTGTAATACTGGTATATACACTGTTGTAGCCACTGTATAAGGGTAATGTTTCAGACATGTTCCTACTGTAAGGCCATTTGGCCCACCATTATGTTTATCTCTGTCCACACATCTTGCAATGACAAGTTGTTAGTCATACTGCAGGACTCTTACATACCCTTCAGATATGCCAGCATGGTGACCACTGTGATACAGTGCAGTTAACAGCAACAATAAGTGAACATGTATAGCATGCATTATGGGTAAGTGTGTTAAATGTGTGCATGGCAAATCCCATGGCCATAACATGGCCGGTGTATTGGCAAACCTGAACAAAAGACCTCCATACTCACCAGCTACAGGCTGCTCATCCAGAGGTATATCACAGGGACCTACATAGTTGTGTGAGAGATGTGTTGTCAGTAGCCACACCTGTGGCATTGGTACAGGATGGGGGCAGTATTTCAGTACATCAACAGTACAAACTGACAATACTGAAGATTATGCACATCTGTTCATTACTACAGTGCAGCGACAGACTATGCTATCTCACATATGCATGAAGATACTTTACAGATGAAGATGGATAAGCAACAGTGGTCTACTAAATGTGCCCTGGGGCCTTACCTGCACACTCCTCATCTATTGTGTGGGTAGCATCCACCTCCAAAATGCTATCTTCAGTTTCTTGACTTGGCTGGCGGGCGGGTGCCCCAAGGCTGGCGAGGAGCTCCTCAACATGTGTCAGTGGGGGCTTGATGGCATCGCCTCCATCTGTGGCTAGCTGGTCCCTCCTAACTGTAGCAGCACATTGACAGGCATGGCAGATGAGGTCAATGCAATGATGTCACACCTGCTCATAACTGCGGTTATGCAGGCTGACATCTTTTATCCTGTGGACGAGCTCATTCCACAGGGCAGTCCTCTCCTGAAGGTCATGGTCTGTATGCCCAAAGAGGGTTCCATGGTGATGCACCATGAAGCTGATGAGGATGTTATTCTACTGTGGTATGAATGCAGGCAGTTGCTCTCTTGACATAGTACATGCAAGACATAAACAGGAAAAAAGGTCTGAGGACCTTATACTGCAAGGATATAATAGTTGTTAATTGAGATAGCTGCTCTGCCCCACCATATCTGCAAAAATAATCTGAACACACACTTCATTGGGTATGTTTACCAACACCTACTTTTGGGACATATATGCCATTGTGCAACAAATACTGAAATGCGTTTCTATTCATGTTCCGTGTTAAAACACTATCATTGGTGGCCTGTTGCTAACAATGCAACCTGCATGCCACTGTAGTTCCATATATGCATGTGTTCTGTTTGCTATGCAACTGTTTCAAATATAGTGTTTTCAGTTACTGGGAATATGTATCCATGCTGTTATAACTAATCCTGGATTGTGTTGACTATTACTACCCACATATTTTCTAAAACTGCAACACAATAGCATATTTGGGCAGGCTGTTCCCAGCAGAACCACCTCTCCCACCTCATCTGGCCATGGCATGAGGACACAGAATGCCTGGGACCCAATCCAGGACCTCTTCATCTGCTGGTCCTGCACTATCTTCAGGTGGAATAACCTCAGGAGATGTTGCCTCCCCCCTGGGAGTGTGCACAGACAGGATTCTGTAACCTGAAGTCAGGTACACGGTCTGGTGGATAGGGAGGTCTCCAGAAAATAGTGGGATGTGCTACACCACCTTGAGGCCCTCATGACACACATATTGGTTCAGCCTGCCCTACTGTTCATCCCCCAGCACAGCCACCTTCAGGTCCTTGAAGGTGTAGTGGTGACTGCCCATGGGTGGGGACTGCAGTCCCACTTTTTCCATTTGGGGGCTCATGGGCTTCCAATTTCCAAACACCCCTCCCTGTCCAAGGTGTTTACCCACCACATGTGTCATATACTGCCCCTGTATGCTGTCTTGTCTGTCTTCCGAACCAACCTACCTCCCCATATATACCTACTATCCTTCCCTAACATCCCACTCTTACCTTAACACAAAAACGGAAACCTGTTCCCAACACAGATGTCACACCATACATAACTGTCCATTTTGCACCGACTTACAACTGCTTATGTGTGCCTTAATCACTCTGTATCCAACAGCCATTGTTCTGGCCAGAAAATACATTATCATCCTTTGCAAGTGTGCAACCCAGGGTCCTGCACACCATAACCACATCAATTTACTAGTAAGCCATCTGAGCTGCAGATATGTGTGATGTGTTCTCAAACATATCAAGCAGCACAGTCATTCAACAGTAGGGGAAATGTATGTGTGAGTGTGTGTGTATATACATATATATATATATATATATATATATATATATATATATATATATATATATATATATATATGTGTGTGTGTGTGTGTGTGTGTGTGTGTGTGTGTGTGTGTGTGTTGGTATATATGTAGACATACCCATCTGTATATATATATATATATATATATATATATATATATATATATATATATGTGTATGTGTGTGTGTGTGTGTGTGTGTGTGTGTGTGTGTGTGTGTGTGTGTGTGTGTGTGTGTGTATGTGTGTGTGTGTGTGTGTGTGTGTGTGTGTGTGTGTGTGTGTGTGTGTCTGTATATATGCAGAAATACATGTATATATATATATATATATATATATATATATATATATATATATATATATATATATATATATATATATATAGAGCACCTTCAGACATCAGGTCCACAATCTAAACCTCCTTCCTCAACTACTGCACTGTTCTGCCTTGCTACAAAACAGAGCATCACATGTGGACACAGCCTAACATTAGGGGGTTATATATGGACAGATCATAGATAAGCCTGTTACAAACCTATGAAGTTTGTGCATGATACATTTCACAATAGCATGACTGTTCTGAAGGTGGTGGGATCTGACACTCATATGTCTATCATGACTTCATTACTTCCACCTTCAGCTAATATACATGTTTGGAGGAACAGAACAAACACTATGACGGCTTACATCTTGTCATTCTGTGCAGATCCGCACAGTTGACAGGTATGGCCCACTGCCCACAAGCCTAGATGGTATGTCCATAGCAGTTGTTCAGCGGTAAATCATTACAGAAAGTCTTGATGATACATATCAAGCTTTGAAAATCATCTGTCCCATTATTACAGACCAAGTATTAAATTTAATTACATGCTGTCATGTTTCACATACCTGTTTTATTAGTATGCTCTTTTCTGTATTGCACTTCAGGATGTCTCCCTTATTTATTTTTTTCTTTTTAGTATTATTTTTGTTTTTTACTATTATTTCTATTTTTTTTTTTTTATTTGCCTCTCTCTGTGTCTCCCTCTCTCCACTACAGGGATCAAGCTGGTTTGAATAGGTTGCAGCATTGCTTTTGTAGATGATGCTAATTATCAGGTGATGGCATCTGCACCAATTCGTGTTCCCTACTTGCTAATTGCATGCAGCCAGCTGTGTAGTACTTCCAATAGCCAATGTCATAGCAACCCACTACTATCATCATGTGGGCATTGTCCCTTTACCTTTTATCTATGGAAGACATCCTCTTCCTGTGTGTGGGCAGCAGTGTTATAGACAGCAGGTAGCAATGCCTCTTACAACAGGACTTCTGGACACAGGCCAAATACATGTTTGTATAAGGTTCCAGACCTATGGAGAGTGTTGAGTATTGCTGCTATATGCATTGAATACTGCTGGTTTTACATGGTTTGTGTGTACATGCTAGTTTTACATGGAATGCAGTATGCCTGCATAGCTCTGAACTGTGGGCCTATCCACATGATGGCCAGAGGATTGGCTGTTATGTTTTGTCTGTTCACCACACATGTCTTGTGTCTGACATATCAGTGGCATTATCTCTGTTATACAGCAATATTGCAAATATGGCCCTGTGTTCCAGCCTCTGTCCTCCACATATATACTAAGCTTTGTCCAGATGTCATGCAGTAAGAGGTTGTTAGGTAATAGCCTATCATTATTTGGTGCTGGCATTCCTACATCATTCCAGTGATGTTGTGGACTCCCACACAAATTGTTGGGTATGGTGCATATATATGAGGGCAACAGCTGGACAAAACATGTGTGACCTTGTACAGTTCGGAGATCAGTGTATGGAAAACACTGTTATATGCCTTTGTAAGACATTTTATGGGGAAGGGGTATTAAATACTTTTAACCTAGGCTGTTACAACATGTGAGGGATATCAGTGTTAAGAAACATTAAGGTATATGGCTGTACATTTTCATACATTTCACCATGGGAACAGTGGTGGGCTACAGCTTACTGTCTTATGCACGGTTCTGTTTGTCAGTGTGATAGTGATGTTTTAAGGTGAGCATTGTTACGTAACAGATACATTTACATTGTGACAACTAATATGTTCCCCCTAGGGCTGAGTACAGAGTGTAACTGGAGGCTGCTGAACTACATCTGAAATTATAAGTGTTGATTGGTTCTTATCTTCAAGGCAAGTGTTTTTTTTTTTTTTTACTGTTGTACTACTTGAAGGCCTTAGCCTGGACAGCAAAGTATGTTATGTTTTTCACATTACTATATCAAATGTTTTGTTTGAGAGTTGCATTAATCAGTTATTATCTATTCCAAACACCAAACTGCTATAAGAAATGGCATAAACAATTAAAATATTACACAAATAAACCGTTTTGTGTATGCAACCTTGTGTGTGGTGTCATGTCCTTTAAATTGTGTGTGGGTATATGTTTCATGCAATAATTCTCATTTGTAGGAATGAATCCAACACTGGCCATTTTAAAAGGTGGCAAATGTATGAACAATGGCTTTCTGACATGCTGTGCACCCTCTATATATACTCTTATTATACATATCTATAAGTAGTAATATGTTCATATGTGTATATGTGTATACATATATATATATATATATATATATATATATATATATATATATATATATTTATATGTATACATATATACACACACACACACATATATATATGAATATATATATATATATATATATATATATATATATATATATATGCATTTTCACTACTGTTGAATGACTGTGCTGCATGATATGTTTGAGAAAACATCACATTTATATACAGCACAAATGGTGTAGTGGTAAATCATTGTAGCTATGGTGTGCAGGGTCCTGGGTCCGAGACTTGTAAGGGTTGATTATTTTGTTGCTGGGAAAAACAAGGGCTGTTGGACACAGAGTGACTAAGGCACTTTTAAGCAGTTGTAAGTAGGTTTGCATGGGTTTGCGCGATGGTAAGCAATGCTAACATCCGGTTAAATATGCTTACCGACAGCCTTAAAAGTGTTTAATCTGTGTAGGCATTACTTAGCATCGTGCAAACAGGCTTAATCTCACTTACTACTCCTTAAAAGTGCTTACTCCTGCTTGCCCCATGCTAATTTCTTTAAAAGAAAAGAAAAAGGGGTGATAGAAAAGTGGTGACAAAGTGGGCATGCAGAGGGAAAGACAATAGATAAAGTAGCTAGGAATGTTCATGATGGGTGTAGGGAAGGTCCATAGATGTTCATTTCTTCTACAGCAACAGCTGTGCATATAAACTGAATTTGGAAGTAGATTTGGACACTCAAACCCCTGAGACAGGGGTGCGGACAACAATAATATGTTGTGAAACCTATTAGCCCAGATTGCATGTGTCCAGTGGACACGTGTGCAAAATGGACAGCTATGTATCGGGCGAGATTTTTTTTGGGGGAGAAAAGATTGCCCTTTTGTTTTTACGGTGAGAGTGGGATGTTGGGAAAGATAGTAAGTATATTTGAGGAGGTAGGTTGGGTAGGAAGACAGACAAGACAGCATACAGGGGTGGTATATGACACGTGGGAGGTAAACATCTTGGACAGGGAGGGGTGTTTGGAAATCAGAAGCCCATGAGCACCAAAATGGAAACAGTGGGACTGAAGTGCCCACTAATGGGCAGTCACCACTGCACCTTCACGGCCCCGAAGGTGGCTGTGCTGGGAGCTGGGTAGGAGGGGCGGCTGACCCTCTAAATGCACCAAGCGGCCCTCAAGCTGGCATAGCAGATCTCCAAACACTCTTCGGAGCTTGCTACGCACCAATCCCAGGAACTGACTACGGCTGTCAGTTTCCTGTTCACACCCACTCCCGGGAGGGGTGAGCCCCATCCCCTGAGGTGGTTCCACCCAAAGGTGGTGCAGGACCAGCGGACAAGGATGTCTTGTGTTGAGTCCCAGAAGTCCTGGATCTTGGTGCCATGGCCAGATGAGGTGGGAGAGGTGGGTCCACTGGGACTGGCCTTCCCAAACATGCTATGGTGTTGCAGTTTTAAAACATATGTGGGTTAGTAATAGTCAACACAATCCAGGATTGGTTATAACAACATGCATAGATAGTCCCATTAATCCAAAATACCAGATTTGGAACAGTTGCATAGCAAACAGAACACATGCATATATGGAGCCACAGTGGCCATTACAGCGGCATGCAGGTTACATTGATAGCAACATGCCACCAATGATAGTATTTCAAAATGGATCATAAATAGAAACACATTTCAATATTTATTGAACAACAGGACATATGTCATAACAGTAGGTTTGGTGTAAACATACCCATTGATTTGTGTATTTAGATTATTGTTGCAGACATGGTGGGGGGGAGAGATGTCAATTAACAACTTATATATCCTTGTAGTTGTCACAACCTTAATGATCATTGCTTAAATCATTAAGGTACAGGTATTATTACACTATCCTATGGCCTTGGTTTGACCAGTGGTATGTTTGTAAACAAGTATATACTTCAACTGCCTTATAGCTAAATTCTACAGCTCTTACCTGGTATACCTGTGGATGGAATGTTTGTTAACACTACCTGACTGTTTCTACACATATTCCCAGACAGTGAGTTAATATTATGCACATACATCTCAATCTCTTATTGCACACACTCTGGTCAAAGGTTGATGGCATGGAGGTGGAAATAGGACATATTTTGAATATTGCTCTCATAAACTTGGAGGGTTGATAGAGTGACATGATTAGTTTTCATATACATTTTCTGAAGGTTTTGAGGTCTGAAAATCAAATGTATGTCATTATTTGCTGACTACAAATCTTAGATCATCCCACTGATTTGCCACAGGGACAGGGGAAAAGGCAGAAAATATGAGCCAATTATCTGGACATTCTGAAAGAATGTGCACATGTGAGAGGTATGATATGCATACAGCTTACTAGCACTCCTTGGATTCAAACCATGGCTGAATCTGATAAAAATACCACAATTTAAGTGTCAGCAGAGTGTGCTGTTTGAATATTGCTGTCTATCTCTTCAGTGTTTTCTGTCTAAGTCTCTCGTGGTTGTACACTCTGACCTTGTAATTACAACAGACTCCTACAGACATTTCTAGGCATATTTTTATGTAGCACGGTGTGAGAAACAGTGGTTGACACAACAGTACTATTCTGATATCAGATGTCCTGAATGCTACATGTCAGCCATACAATACCAGAGTAAACACTACCAGTCCAGGATTCAATCTTTATTGGCAGGCACAGTTTTCTTATCTGACAGTCCTGTGGTGGGAATGTTTGTTAACACTACCTGACTGTTTCCACACATATTCCCAGATTTTGAGTTAATATTATGCACATATCTCTCAATCTGTTAATGCACACACTCTGGTCATAAGTTGACAACATAGGGGTAGAAATGGGACATATTTTGAAAATTGCTCTCATAAACTTTTGTTGAGTTGCTAGAGTGACAGGTTTGTTTTCATATACATTTTCTGAAGGTTGTGAGGTCTGAAAATCAGATATATGTCACTATTTGCTGCCTAAAATTCTGAGATCATCCCACTGATTTGCCAGGGTGACAGGCAGAAAATATGAGACAATTATCTGGACCTTCTGAACAAATCTCTACAGTTGAGAGGTATGATTATGCATACAGCTTACTACCACTCACATAATTTGAACCATGGCTGTGTCTGCTAAAAATACAACAATTTAAGTCACACTAGAGTGTGCTATTTGTATATTGCTGTCTATCTTTTCAGTGTTTTCTGTCTGTCTCTCTCGGTTGTACAATCTGACCTTGTAATTACAGCAGTCTTCTACAGACATTCCTAGACATTTTTATTATGCAGCAGAGTGTGGGTAACAGTTGTTAATACAACATTACTGTTCAGAGAATGCAACACTAAAAATGCCATACGATACCAGAGTAAACACAACCAGTCAAGGATTTTGAGCTTTATTGCTAGGCAGTTACAGTTTTATTTAATACAATCAATATGGGACTATTACTGTCATATTGTCTGGTTTATTCAGTACAACCCATACTCAAAACAGTTTTTATACTGGCAGCTGACTTTCTATTATTTTTATATCTATTTGGTATGACTACTACAAGCAGGATTGTTACTCATCAGCCTTGTGACACAGCCTTTGCGGCCAACTTGCATGGGCTTCCTGATTCACAGCCTGCTCAGCTGCAGCTGTAAGGGAAATAGAGAAATATTTAGCCATACCTATCCATCATATACCTAGGCTGTACAATATTAAACAATTACTGGTAGGAGTACTTACACACTGCTGGAAGATCAACCCCTCTGCCTTGATTCTTGGATCCATGGGTCCAAGAGCTCCCTCTTCTTCCGTTTTAAGTCAGCATAATGGTGCCTGACCTGCTCACCAGTACGAGGGATACCAGTGGCACTGGTGTGGTCAGGTGTGAGATTGTCCCAGGCTTCCACTTTATTTTGGGAGCCTTGGTACTAGCCATGCAGCAGTCTCTCACCATGTTTTTTTTACCAGGAGTCCTACCATGACCTTGGACTCCTGGATGCCCCAGCACTCCACCCGGAAGTGCAATCCCTCTCCAACACCAGCCATCCTGCCTACAGTGGAATCTGCAACCAGTTATTAGCCATATTCTCACCTGTGGGGTTTAAATACAGCCGATTTCCCACCTTTTGCCATGATTGGATGGTTTTGAACATGCTGAGCTAAGATAAGCTACAGGCAAACCTGCTTAGCTAAGGTTGGCATTGCTTAAAGGGACAGGTTCAGCACTGCTTACCAATGGGCAAATCCACTTAGCTGGGCTACTCATTGCTTAGCAGTCATATTTACACAATGCTTACACTTGGTAAGCAAAGCTGTGCAATGCTTAGCATTGCTTGTTTTCATTTTATATGTATTTTATAGGCTATCTGCTGTATGACATTGCTTCATCATTCATTACATATTACAAATTTGTTTACTGTCCTTGACATCCCCCAATGTGCTTTCATTACATTCATTCATGTGTTACTATACTGTATGGGGCACTTGTGTTTATATGGGGATTTTACAACTTTATTACATAGACACCTCACATCTGGACCTAATGCAGTACTCCAGTTAACAAATATATGTTATTTAGTAGGTAATACAAAATAAATTGTTTATGTACTGCTGTCACATTTAAAGTGTGAATCGGTTACAGTGGGAATTGAACCAGGAATGGTTGCTCACAAAGCGTATGCACTAACCCTTACATTATTGCAATACTGCTTATGTTGAATGTCTCTTGCTATTTAACGTCTTGTGTTGTTTAAGCTGGACTAAGTGTAGCTAAGCAACAGGCACACCAGCGCACCTATGCTTAAACATTATCACATTTATGGAAAAAAAGTTTTGTTGTTTTATTTTAGCTATACCCTTCAGAATATCCCTGCTAATGCTAAACTCTGTACTTTTAACAGCTTTCTGCTTCATGGCGGGTATACCTCTCAACCTCTTGGAGCAAAAACTCTGGACAAACCCTAAAATGATGGGGGGACAAATAGGGACAGATTTGAAATATTGCTCTTACAAACTTAGAAAGTTGATATGATGATAGATCTTGCATTAGCATGGATTTTCTGAAGGATGTGGAGTCTTTTAAATGCAAATGTTTGTCATTATTTAATTATTTCAATCCTCAGCTATTTTCCAGACAGGTACAGATTTTAAGAGGAACACGCCAAAAATATGAGACAAAAAAATCTGGACGTTCTGTGAAAATCTGTACAGTTGAGATGTATGTTCCTGACATGTTGGGGCAATTCTGGAGTGGAGGGGTGTGTGTATTGCAAGTGCTCTGCTCTCAGACCCACCCCCTGCACTCATACATGGCTCCGTGTATGTTTATTAGCACAGGCAGCGTACCTTCATGAATATGCAAGGCGCGCTGCTGTGCTGTACAGGAACAGTCTCTGACATGCAGGAATATGCTGCTGTTAGTAAGACACATGTCCAGACAATAAGCTACAGACTTCAAAGGTACCAGTGAGCTGGTAAAATTAATGTTATACTATATGTATCAGAATCTAATCCAGCTCCAAATATTCTTATTATATACAGACTTCCTGGTAGAGAAAATAAATTGAATAAATTGGCAGAAAACTATACATACCTTAGTGGTTAAACTAAAATCAGTAAATAAATTAGTAAATAGCTTTTGCATGAAACTACGGCACATGATGGAAAAGACAGAAGAGTTTTCAGAAGTTTAAAACAAAAGCAAAAGCAAATAAAACAAATTATAAAGATCAAAACTGTGTCATCCTCACAGGTAAAAATGGCTTATATAAGAAACAGCCTCTTTACACAGGAAGGGGATCAACAAAGTAAAATGTTCTGCAATGCAAACGTTTGTATAATGGGAAAATAGAAAATGAAAAGGGGGGAAGTGAGGAAAGACAAAGCAGGCTTTGTAATATGACTATACCTCTCAACCTCTTAGAGCAAGACATCTGGACAAAGCCTTAAACAGTGGGAGGACAGTGGCCCAAAAATAGGGACACATTTTAAATATTGCTCTTACAAAATTAGAAAGTTGATAGAATAACAGGTCTTTGAATCAGCATGAATTTTCTGAAGGATATGAAGTCTGAAACTGAAATGGCTGTCATTATTTTCTGACTGTAATCTTTAATGATTAGCCAATGATTTGCTTGAGAACCGATCCACAATTTTATGAAAACAGACCAAAAATATGATGGAAAACTTTGGTCATTCTGTGAAAATCTGCACAGTTGTGAGGTTTGGATAGGACTACAGGAGATGAAACTGTGGATTGCTTATCCATTTAGTCCTTATTGCAGTCTATGTGTTGGTTTAAAACTGCAGACTATTTTTATACTGTGGCACAAATTATGTTAATACTTATCTTTCAATTCACTGATTTTTCAGCGGTCAAGTGATGTAGGAGATTGAAGCAGTAAACACTAGACCTACTGGAACAGAGAAGGAAGACTGTGTAATAGACAGACATTGAAATGTATAAAGAATATAGTACTAAATACTGAAAGAGAAAAATATAGCGCTGTATAAATGTAAACATAATGATAACTATCTGGAAGAGAACATAGCAAAATCAAATTACAATGAACAATTTTGAATTTGTGTTAACTTTATAACAAGATACTTATATCAAATGTCAACAATGACATTCATTTCAAATCATATCTTGAGGTATATTCAGAAAGAAAGAAGTATCAAAACAAAATGCCAAACCTTCTGGAAACTACCTCCATATCACAAGGTTAATCATAAGGTATGAAGCTAAAATCTGAAAAATAATACTAAGAATAACTCCAATAAATTGAGAAAATAATACAATGATCAAGTCAGCAGTACAACTGCTGCTGAAAATGAGGAAAACAAAATGAGAAATAACATAAACATTGAAGGTTATAGAATACTGGCCAGGATTTCCTATTAAAAAAAAATTATGTGGTTTATCAGCATGGAAGCAGGATCATGCATAGAGGTATGATAGAATTAATTAACTTGCACCTCAATAAGCTGTTCTTAAAATACCTTGTATGTCAGATTAAAATAATTGAAGCAGTCCAAAAAATGTAACTTCTAAATAGACTTGCTCATCTGTACTTAAAAATAAATATACACAGAAATCCCTGCATACAAACACGAGTTATGGAATATATGGAGTTAATTTATAATATCTTAAGTCCATTACTCTGCAGTTATAAACAAGTTTTTGATACACAGTCATGCAGTTTCTTAATTCAACAGTACAAGAGATTTCATATAATTTCATTTACCCATTTTTTTTCTTTTTTCCTTTGTAATAAACACATATGCTAACGATTCTTGTTCTTTTGCTCTGACTAGCTTGATCTGCAACATTTCCAACCATAATCAGATTAATGATGTTTCATATCTTAACTAAGTCCATGGCAGCCTCGTGATTTTCAGCTCCTGACCAGCATTTTCAGTTTCCTCATACAAGAGGCAAATCTCACTAATTTGTTATTCATTATACAAGAGTCAAATATGATTTATTTTTTATTTATTCTATCAGTCATGTACCACTATTTTGTCTAACTATCCACCAGTACCTGACTTTTATATCAGTCAGATACAGTCATGAATCTACAAACGCAGAGCCTTTTAAGACATGCTGATGTATCTCTCCAAAGAAAAAGCAAACATGCATCATGTTTACTTGTTTACTTTATAAGACCAAGCTTCTCCTGAACCCTTTTAATCAAAAAAAGTCACATCTGTCCATCCAGCCAACAAGTTCATTTCATATAGTCAGTATATTTTCACCTTTACCACCATCCAACTGAATTTATCTTTTTTAACGGCCTAAAACTGCATGGCCAAGTCATTTGACTGTCCAGGCATAATCTTGGTCTGTAGCTGTTTACTTCCTGATCCTGGATGCCTTCACCAAACTTTTCAATTAGCTGCATTCAATTGACCTGTTAAAGTCCTCATTCATTTTTACTCATGGATTTTGGATAGCTGGTAACATCCATGTCAAAACTTTCCCTGCAAAATTATAATTTTAATCTATCCACTGGCAACTGACAAAATAATCCAGGGAAACTCATAGAGAAACAAACACATCACCTCTTCAAATGAGGGTAATATCAGGAGATATTGGAGAAAAAGTTAGTATTGACTATAACACTACTTACAGATGATAGCATAGGCATTTACATCAACTGCCATCCATTCAAGTCTATGCAACACACACATAAGAAATATAAATGGCCTGGTCATTTAGCTCTGCTGTGCAGTATTGTGCATTTTTCATCAAGTATACATGGGGATATGTAAAAGTGCATACATCTTTAACAATTTATTCAGCTTTGTTATCAGATTATTTTTACTAGGCATGGCATTCTTCTGGGGAGACTGAAGATGGCATCCTTACTGATTTATTCAATCAGTGCAGTGAAGCAGGGAAGTTCCTCTATTCTTTGTGGAGATTTGTAATACTTCTAAGGAAAGGAGTAGTCATCTCTTTGCTATGGAGCAGTGAAGACTACCATAGCAAATGACTAAAAATAGAAGATTGTGAGGAAGAAAATTATGCTAAAATACTTAATAAGCAGAAAACAGCTGAGGTAGATAAAATACCAGTTGTGGTGGTGTTCAGTGACCTGAAAAATTGACTTACTGTTGAACTGTGCTTAATATGAATCATTTCACAAAATCTCAAGCAGTAGAACCATAAATAATATATTTCTATGCACGCTACGACCAATGCTTAACTTTGATAGTAATGTATGTTAGATATATCCTAATTATGATTATAATTAGTTATATGGTTAATTTTGTTGTATTTAGCTATGTTCCAACTACAAGTCATTTTACTTACTCTTCTTGGTAAGTGGAAAATGGGATCAAGCCAAATAAAAGAATGTTATTCAGATTTTCTTTCTATGTCTTCTGTTTATAATTTACTTGGTAAAAAGCAAAGCAGGATGCTGTGTAAATCTGTGTATATTAATTTTCAGTTTAACACTGCTTTCTTTATCTAAGGCACTCATAATCATTTGCAGATAGATCCATCCTATTTTGTTAATACATTTTTGTCATTATCCTTCTACATAAAATCTATATTTTTTGTAAGGTAGAGTTTAGGAATGTAAGGGAGCTGCAACATGTAAGAAAACCAAGAAATGGATTAGTTATATTTCCTTATCAGGAAATACCACAAATAAAAAAGGGTGGTGATATTAGTTGTCAAATTTTAACAGAAAAGTCATGACTCAGCAGCTGATGGAGATGGCAGATGGTGCTATTTTGTCATTCATTTTAAATTCTTACATAAACCAATTGTTTTTTTTGCATCTATATGCCCCTTGTTATGACCAGACTAGTTTTATTATTGAAAATGTTCACCTATTATCTACTCTAAAAGGAAATATTATCAATATTAGATAGAGATTGGAACATAGTTACAGGTTCCTAAACTGACAAAACAAACCCCTCAGTTCGATCTCATTAATACAGACTTAGCAATACTGGATCAAAAAAACAAACAAAAAAAAATAAATAAATAAAAAACAGATTTTGTATTTCAGGCCAGTTTACATCTGTTAACCCATGTAATCTTCAATTTACGTATTGTTTACCATGTTACAAATATTTTTCTAGGATTGACTTTTTGTGAATTTTTAACTCCTTAGAGGACAATCTCTCTCAAAAATAAAAATACATGTTAATCTGAGTACAATGCATTCCAAATGTGCATGTTACAACAACTGGAACCTTAGTTGAAAAATCCCAGAGACTGATGAAGTCAAATGTGAAATATCACAGCTGTTAATAGATTTCTATGATCACATTGCTTTAGAAGGTATGAAGCTAGATGTTAAATTGGCAGGACTTAATGTGCAAATTCAGGGTATCCTAATGAGTAGAGCTTCATATATTAATAACAAAAACAAACAAAAAGAAAATTTAAAAAACAGAATTAACGTCTTACAAAATCAGTTTATTCACTTGCAAGGAAGGCTTCCTGTCCATGCGTGGAGCAGAGGAGAAGTGTGAAGTCCTTCTCCCCTATTTATGTGGGCATTGTTTGCTATGATAAAACTTTTAGCAGTGGCTCACATGATCTTGCTTCCTGTCCATAGCATCAGTAAGAATCAATGAAGCCATCTGTCAGTGACCATTCAGGTAACTCCTGATGCTAGCTGCTTTATGTTTTCTCTTCAAAAAAAAAAAAAAAGAGAGAGAAAACTTTCATTGTTGTGGTTGGGTCGTATGTGGGTTTCTATCTTGGCAGTCACTTAAAATATTAGAATCTTGATTTTCAGACTTCATGTACACAAAGGAATACATGCTGACACAGAGGATTGTTCTTTGTGCAAATGAAAGTTTTGCTGGCTCAGATTGGCGTACATCTTGCCTGACAATGAGGAAGGGAGGAATGATGTGTGGTGACATGGTTTCCAGGTGCTGCATGGCCAGTTAAAAAAAATGAAGAGAGAGAAGGGAAAAAATTGCTGAGAAGGGGTGCTAGTCATACTCTTACCTAAGCTGGTTGAGGTTTGATTTTCTGGACTGTGCTGTATTTTTCAGATTTTTGCAGGGTATGTATGTATATGTGTGTGTGTGTGTGTGTGTGTGTGTGTGTGTGTGTGTGTGTGTGTGTGTGTGTGTGTGTGTGTAAATTTCTTTTTTAAATAATAATGAGATGGGGAATTCCAAGTGCTGGCTTGGGAAGGAGGTAATTTAATGCAGGCAGTGTGGGTTATTTCTCATCCTTTCATTCTGTCATTGCCTTGGTGCTGTTTCACTAATTGGTGGAAGGCAGGGGAATGAGTCTGGTGGGGTTTTGGGAAAAATAATACCAATCACATAGAGAAAAATAATCAAATATTTATTGATTCCTCGGCTGGAGTTATTTTAGGTGCAGGCTATATTAGATCATTATACGGGAATTTGCTGTTTTGTCAAATAGTAAGGAAACATACACATATATATTTATATATATATATATATATATATATATATATATATATATATATATATATATATATATATATATATATATATATATATATATATATATATATATATATATATATATATATATATATATATATATATATATATATATATATATATATATATAGAAAGAGAGAGAGATAATAATACGGGTCTACTTCAAATAATAAAAAGTTGCAGAATATCAAACCACACCTCATCGAGGATGAGATGATAAATGCTCTACAGCATCAAACATTAAAGCAGAAAAAATTAAAAAAGATAAAAAGTCTTCATGTAAGTTTTGGCAAGGAAGCAAGCCGCACTGCACCCCACCCACCCCCCTGCTATTTAAATATACCAACTCTGAGATTGTAGTACAGTGAAGAAAATGGTACATTTCCCCATTCTGTGCTGTATGATACCATTCTCTTCACTGCAGTGCAATCCTGGTGTTGGAATATTTATGTAGCACGGGTGTGGGGTAGCCTAGGGGGCTTGCCCCCCTACAAAAATGTGAAATATGAAGTTTTAACGTTTTAGTTTTTTTTTTTTTTTTGAGTTCAATATTGCAGAACTTTGATCCTCTGGTCCTTGATGATCAGAGGTTCGATGTTCTGCAATACTGATACACTGAAGGGGACCCGTGTATAGTGTGTGTGTGTGTGTGTGTGTGTGTGTGTGTGTGTGTGTGTGGTTCATATTCTTAATCTCTCAATTTTAAATTACAGGTCCTTCATCTCTACAGGTTATTAAAGATAGGTGGCACCAGATAGCCTAACAGGTTAAAGGTTTGAGTTCAGATTTAGAAGTGGCCAAGTCAAATGATTAGGTTTCAGTTAGTAGGAAAAGAACTTTGACAGCTCCAGAAGATGAGCCAGTGCTAGGGCCCAACTGTCCAAAGAAGACCAGAAGAAGGGCTAAAAAAAGAAACGGCAACTGCAGCAAAGAATTCCACTTCTCACTGTGACTGAAGGGAATGACACTATGAGGGCATTAGATTTGGGTGTTTTGGATAGGGGCAGAACTTAGAGAAATACTTTGAGGAGTTTTATCAATTCCCTTCCTGAGAGGGTAGAATGAGAATATTTGACATAGCTTTAGAGACGAATTTTGGGACTACACCTGCATTAGCTACTAATCATGGGGGCATATTTTAAGTGACTTCCACCAACAGTGAAGTACCCAGCTCAGTAATGCTTCAGTAAAATAGACCTATAATAATCTATGCAGAGAAGCAAAGTAGCAGGTATTTTAGTATGTTTTAAAATGTCTACACATGCACAGGTTGCAGCTGAAATTTATGGTGGACATCATTTGCCCAGGCTGGAGATGGAAAAGTGCGACTTGTTGTGCCTTCACATCGTGTGTTTCTCTCAATTCACAGAAGGTAAAGTGGTGATGCCTCATAGATAGTATTATGGTAGAGAAGCTAAGACAAAAAATATAGATAAAGGATTTGTCCATTTGTCCCATAAGGTAGAAAGGAACAATTCTTCAGGAACTATCTAGTATCATAGCAGCTAGGAAGAGAAGTTTCTGTTTAAAACATAATTGTTCACTACAGAATAAATGCCAGGAAAATGTCCTGGGGGTAGACAGTGTGTTAGCATTAGTAATCAGGCCAAAATAAAGTACTGGTAGTCATGGAAAGTAACACTGCATGCAAGTGATATTGTAAGTATATTTGCATATCCACCTTGACTGAAAACCAGCCAAAAATTAGAACTCAACAGTCTAGTGAAAATTGTGAGTGACATTTTGTGATAACTTTTCTGTTTTACTTGATACATATGATAAGCCATTATTTAAGACTGTCAGTTCACAGAGAATGTTGTTGGCAATTGATTCATGTATCTTCTTACTAATGTATGTTATTGCAAACCTTCCTCCTGCAATTAACCACAACTTTACATCTTACCCAAGAAAAAAACTTCCATAGCCCAAAAATGCACAAGACCCTCAGACATACCCAACAGGTTTCATGCCTCATGAATGGAGAAAGACAACTGTCATCCCTCTGCACAAACGTGGGCCATCTATAGACTCTGGAAACTACAGACCCATAAGTTTGACTAGTGTTATATGTAAAGCCATGGAAATAATTATCATGGAGATGATCAATAGAGATATAGTAAACCTCCAGCCACTGGACTCAACCCAGTTTGGTTTCGTCAAGAACAGATCATGCCTACTCAACCTGGTGGACTTCTTTGAGAAGGTCATCAAAGCAATGGATGAGGTCAAAATCATTCATACTGCCTATCTTGACCTGGCCAAGGCATTTGACACAATATCCCACTTGGGTATTGTTGACAATCTCAAGAGGTTAGGTACAAACTTGTATGTCATCAGATAGCCAACTGACTCACAGACAGGACCCAGGAAGTTAGAAATGGGGAGTCGACCTTTGCAAAGAGGCTGGTCACAAGTGGAGTCCCTCAGGGATCAGTCCTTGGACCACTCCTTTTTGGCATTTACTTCTCAGAAGTCAAGGCAATGTCAGGGGTATCTGGATGTCTAAATCTGCAGATGATTGCAAATTAGGAGCTGTCATTGAATCTCACACTGACTCAACTGTTCTCCAGGAGGGGCTGACACAGACAAACAACTGGTGTCAGAGCCATGGACTAAAACTAAATGCCAAGAAATGCATAAGAGTATCCTTTAGGAAGTCATCCATCCCTGGTAACTATCATATTGACAACACACCTCTTAGAGTTGACCCAGTAGTCAGGGACTTAGGAACACACATAGATACTAATCTAGCCTTTGACCATCATGTGTCTACAGTGGTGAGCTAATCATTCTTTGTTGTGCAACTTATAAACAAAGGTATGACATCTAAGGCCAAGGAAGTCATTGTTCCACTGCATTTGGTATTCATCAGACCTATCATTGAGTACAATTCCCTCTTTGGTATGTACTTAACCAGGAATATCCAACAATTTGAATGTCCACAGAGGTTCCTCACAAAAAGAATACAGGACGTAAGTAAAATGTCCTATGCAGACAGCCTCAAGGCACTATCCCTACAGACTTTTGAGGGGAGATCTATACCTGGCATACAGGGCATTGTCAGACCCCACTCTGATGGACCTCCTGCGTATCCACAAAACAAACAGCACTAGAATGTCTTGCCCTAAATTAAACCTTGCCTGTGATATAAATAGGACCTGCTGGAGAGATAGGTATGTATCTCAGAAACTACCATGTTTATTGAACAGGCTCCCCATCCATGTGAAGCAGAGTTCCTCCCTAACCTAATTCAAGTGCAACTTGGACAACTGGATGGGGAACCGGAAATTCATCCCTGGTTTGGCACCTATGTCTCTAATGGACAGAGTTAACCTGTAAATGGTTCATCTCCCAGGCCCAAGCTTACACTTATCAAGGGTATCAGAACTTGTCAGAGATTTGAGTTGCATTTCTAGGCTTAAAAAGGCCCTTGTGGTTCTTAGCCTAGTAAACACCTATGAACCTATGCACATAAAGCAGCACATGTACAGCACTGAATTAATCTGCTTCCCAAGCCTTTACTCTAACATTATCTTTTAACCTCACAGTCTCACACACACTCAGACCCACCCCATCCATAATGATGAAACCTTTGCTGCATCCTAAAGTTTCAGCATTAAAATCTCAAAACCATATTTACATTATCCAAAAGCACTCAGTCTTCATTCTTTTGGCATCTCCAGAATTTTCTATGCACTTTACTGATGAATTGATGATTTACAGAGTAAAGTGCACTATATACATACATACATACATACACACATATACACACACACATATATATATATATATATATATATATATATATATATATATATATATATATACACACACACACACACACAAAATATACAGAGAGACAGATAGATATTAAGATAAATGGACAAACAGAGAGAAAGAAAGAAATAAGAAATCAATGACCCATAACATATGTTTTGAAAACAGCCTTTAATCACGTTTGTTTAATTTGTAAAGCAGACATTTTTGTTGTTGATGAAACATTCATATATTTTTATTTATGGAAGAGAATGCAGGCAATGGCAGATGATAAATAGATCAAGTTAGATTTGAAACAGTTCATCTGCATACCTCTCAATTTCTTAATGCAAGAAATTTGGACAGACCCTAAAGTAATGGGGGTACAAAGACCCAAAAATAGAGACAGATTTTAAATATTACTCATAAATTTTGAAAGTTGCTTGAATACTTGGATTTGTATAATAATTCATCTTCTGAAGACAATGAAGTGTGAAACAAGCGTGAAACTCACATGCATGTCATTATGTAGTGACTTCAGTTCTCTTTGATTCACCAGAAAACCACAATTTTTATGAGAAACAGACCAAAAATATGAGCGAAAATATGGAAATTCTACGAAAATCTGGACAGTTATGAGGTATGTTCATCTGTGATTTTATGGGAGTAGGAGAATGAGCTGGAAACATTTGCTGTCAACAGTGAGAGACATAACCAGAAAGTCATATAAAACTGATTGCATTCAGGTACATCTTAATGAAAATAATTTAGGATGACTGCCTAAACTGAGCTTATCGTTGAGTACTAAAAGATGTATTTAAAACATGTTTCCACAGTATAACCTCAAGGTTAATGTGGATTAATGTATAAATCTCAGTATTATGGAAGCGGCCAGGTAGTTTGTCAATACATCCGTGTGCAGGGATTTCAGAATAGGGAGAGGGGGCTTTATCCCACTGAGACAATACAGCTTGGAGGATGGTGAGCCCTTATGGTACAGACCTGATGGAGTGCCCTTCATAGTTAAAAGCACAGATCTCTTTGAGTTTCCCACTAATATGATGCTACAGAACATTTTACAATAAAAGGCAGAAAAGGAGCTTTGGTTACAACAAAAGGTATGTGGAATTTAAGTGTGAAAATGGGTAGATACACCAGAGTGGGAAACAAGTGGAGAGTGGGATCAGCAATTGTTTATCCCTACATCAGAGAGCAAAGCATCATTCATGTACTGGAGTGGAAGATATCCTGGCATGTTAGGGAGAATTTGCAGCTTAAAAAGGTAGGACCAAGGATGGCTTAGTATAGGATTTAAATATGTGAACGATGATTGATTATTGGATCCATGCGGGGGTGTACATATATTAGAATTTATGATGAATGGTTTGCAGTGAATAAGACCTACGTGGTGTGGTATGTCACACCTCTGGCAGTTTACCCACAATCTTGCATTCCAGATCTTTTTTGAAAAATAAACCTAAAAAGCATAAAATAAACAAATGCAAATATTCTGTGAATAATAAAATATATTCTAACTGTACATTTAGAATTGTTATCAGTAAGAAGTATTCTTTACAGTGATGATAGTGCAATTCCTACCCCAGGATTCATGAAGCTTGCGCCAGGCGCAGGCATAGTGTAGGCAGTATAACGCCAAATATGGCTGTCGAGCAATTCAGGTACGATCCAATCCCACGTGTGCTACCAGTGTACGCCAGAACTCTGCAGCCCTCGGCTTAGGTATGCTAATCACCCCATGCGCAATACCGCACCATGCAAATGAAGGTATATAGCGATTCATGAAGTGATGCAGGCGTAGTGTAAGCCCACGGAAATGTAAACAAAAAAAAACATGGTTTACATTTTCTCAAACAGAACATCGGAGCTATGGAAGCGGCCCAGACTCATGTATTACAAAGTTAACATATGCCAATGGCTAAATACACAGCCAATGGCATAAGAAAAGATGCACAACACCTAAAAAACAACATTTAATGTCATGTCCACAGTAACACAAAGTACAACCATAGGGCATGTGTGCGCAAACTGGAACACAAAGAAAATATATACAAATGTCATAAAATCGCAATGTAATACAAATCAGGATTTCACCATAATACGCAATGGCATGCATGGTACACCACAACCAAGCTGCAAGGGTTGCTAAGGGTCTGTGACAGTGTTCGGAGCAGTAACTATGAATTAATAGTCAGTGCCATGCAAATGAGGCAGGTAATACTGAATCGCAAATGTCCTGCCAGATTAAAGATGTACCGTACGGTGCAGCACTATAACACCGAGGAGTGGCTCAGAGTATACATGACATCAGCAGAGGGGTGTGCCACCATAGCTGTAAGCACATTGGAGCAATGCAAATCTGGCCTGGCCGTTGCTAAGCAAAGCTGCAGGACAGGGGTGGGGAGGTAGGTATAGAATCGTTTAGCTGAGAGCACATATGGTGCCCAAAAGCGCATGTGTATGGGGATGAAAACGTGCCCGAAACCCGGTAAGTGGATGCATGTGCCGCAAACAATAGCACAAATAGGAAGGTCAGGGGAAGAAAAGAAGGAAATGCCGCAGTAGGGTAATTGGAGTACAAATGAACAATTAACACCTATTAACTCACAGTGGGCAATCGACGGCAGCTGACAAGTCTGCTCGCAGAAACCTGCAAAACAGGATAGGGAAGGCATTGGATTGCAAAGAAAGGAGGGGAGGTATTGGATTGCAAAGAAAGGAGAACTGTCATGCAGAGCAAAGCAAACCTACAGTAGACCGGCAATAGAACACATTACGCAAGATAAGCCAGGTCTACGAAAGTACAAATGAAAGCAGGCTGCTGGATGCATGCCAGAAAAAGGTAGGTGAAACGTGAAGAAATGTAAAGGGAAGGACAAGAGGTAATCCACGGCAGCCAAATGTAATTCAACACCAAAGGAACCACAATAGTAGTTCCTGTAGTAAAACACATAAGATACCCTGTAGCTACGATCATACATACACACCCTATGACTTCATCGGTGTTCACAGCACAATAGTATAAAGTGTGAAAGCACCCTACATACACCTGTGTATTCCCAAACACTGCACCATAGGTGTAAACACATGGGGAACTTTTAAAATGTACATGTTGGGAGCTGCCATAGCTGTGATTCATCACCATGTGTTAGAGACTGACGGTGTTGTGGAGGATGATACTGACAACCACCGCAGGCCCCAGAGGAGGAGGAGAAGAGTGTTCAGACCGAGGGTAACCTACCAGGGGCTACATGATCTGGAGATAGTAGAGAATTACAGGGTGGACAGGGACATCTTACAGCAAATAGTTGAGATGTGCCGGCCATGCCTGAGAACCAGAAACAACAGCGGGGAACCCATCCCAGTGGACATGAAGGTATGTGTAAGCTTGCGAATACTAGCCACAGGTACCATTCAAAGACCAACTGGAGATATAATGGGGATCTCACAGGCATCAGCATCCAAGGTACTACACCAGTTCCTGGATGCCATGTTACGACATGCCAATGAGCATATATACTTCCCCCGAACTCAGGAGGAGTTGGCCAGCAATACACGTCACTTCCACCATGTGGCACACTACCCGGAGGTACTGGGTGCGATAGACTGCACGCACATACATATCAAGTCACCACCCGGTGAGCATGGTAGGCGCTACATAAACCACAAGGGATTCCACTCCATCAACTGCCAGGTTGTGTGCAATGCCCAGGGTATTATCATGGATGTGTGTGCTGGCAGCCCTGGAAGCTACCATGACTCCCATATCTGGCATGCCTCACAGCTGTATCAGGTATTTGTCAGGGGGGACATCCCACATGGCCACCTTGTGGGGGATGCTGGCTATGCACTGGAGCCATGGATGATGACTCCCATCAGACATGCACACACACCCATGCAAGAACGCCATAATGAGGCACACGCACAAACCAGAATCATCATAGAGCATGTGTTCAGGATGCTGAAATCATGGTTCCGTTGTTTGGACACATCTGGTGGAGCCTTGCAGTACTCTCCAGGCACGTGTGCCCACATCTTCATAGTATGTGCCATGCTACATAATATGATCCTGCAGAAACAGCTGCAGCAGGGACAAAATGGTGAAGACCCTCATAGCCCACCGCAGTTGCCAAGGCCATCACAGGCACAGAGGTATTCAGACCGCATACACCCTGTGTCAGCCCCGGTAGGCAGATAGAGGTGTGCCCAATATGTGTACGCCTTGGCAAAGAGGGAACATATAGCACATACTCTGACAGTGTAGGCCCCTAAGGACTGACACACCTCTCCACCTGCACACACAGTAAAATGGATGGCACACACACACGGCCACCTGTAAATTGTAATATATAGGTGTCCCACTGTCTGAATCCTACATAGGCAGCCCTCAAACATTGTACACACAACAGCTATTGGAAGAAGGAATGTCAACACCTGAACAGTACATGCGCCTATCAGCATATGTTGGTGCTGTGTGTATAGGTTCCTAGGTACATCTGTAGGTACACGCCCGATTGTCAGAGGCCATACACCAAACGAGGCAAACAGTGTCTGCTGTTGCCACAACATCGAGTGACCATCTGTCACTCAGTGGAGCAGATGCAATCGTGGGATCACATGTGTGTAAGCACTGTTCTGCACACACTCTGCACAGATTCCCTGCTACGTTAATGAGGGCTCCACATAATGTAATCATGGATGTTGTGTCAAGGCATGGGGTATACCCATGACAGGTATTCATCACCCGAGCATGCTCCACCTACGGTCATTTGAAGCTGTAGCACATTATCGTGTGTGGCTCACTGTGATATACATACCCAATGCTGGAGCACATCCAGTAAACATCACATGGACATACCATTAATTGGACTCATCCATATGTAAACTAACTGAGTTACCCATGTGGGTGCAGTATGGAGTAACAGCCGTAGTATACTCCACATAAAAAAAATGCCATAACACGTGTAAAAATCTCAGATGGCAAAGTGGTAAATGCAGTGACCGTCGTGCATGTTCCCGGTCCCACATCCTGCAAGGGATGTAACGTAACCCCAAAGGCACGAATAATGCATGTCAGATGCAGGTCATCAGATCATGTTTAGCACACGTTAGTGGGAATATGCGTTGCCCAGTGCTGGTAAGCATCGTTTAAATATGACTATATGGATATGCGTGAAACAGGGCTAAGCTTCTCTGAATATCACGCAGATATTCAGTGTTATAGGTATCAGGTGACATACAATCAGTAACACTTGACCACTGTGTAGGTTTTATGTCTTCACTGTCAAGTAACAGTAACATAGCATGCTGTTTGCACATGTAATGGTAGGATGGCGTGTGACATACCTGTGAGCCGTCCCTGGCAAACATCCATCTGCACAGGTGGATCACCACTTTATGTACACACATCTATCCATACCTGATGTACATCCTACCGTACTGTCAGTATGTCACCATATACAGGTGTCAATGATGGGGCTGCATTGCAACTGCATGTTGTAGTTAGGCACAGATGAGTTACATACATCAACTACTGCACATGCATGGTAGCTGCATGCACACTACAAATTGTAAATGTGTGTTGGTCCTACATGCCTGTCATGTAGCCATGTTTGTATGCATTGCAATTGGTGGACATGTGTGATGACATACATAACACATGGACTGTAGTATGATATGATGGGTGTCATGGGTAACTAGTACAGGGGGAATGTGTCTTCAGTCAACATTGCTACCTCATGTACTGTTAGCATTCAACAGCCATGGACCCACCTTCCATTTGCGTGCGTGTGATTGCTGTAGCCACTTGTCTGCACGGAGGACAGCAAAAGCTATGCTATGTACATTTGTGTTGTGTGTGTGGTCCATGCACATATCCACTGCGATTACATGTATGTCATATCCAAACGTGTGTTCTTTGGTGTATAGCGACAGTCATCTGTCACAGCTGATTAAGACCCAGGGCCCCTGATATGTGTAGAGCTGACCTGGTTATTACAGTGGTATCATTGCAATGCATAACACATGATGGAACCCTGTTGGTACATGTGTAGTCTTCACAGTTGCTGTAGACCTATGTACAGTCCACTGGTCATGAGTCATATGGTGTTGTGGTAATGTATGGCTGTGTATTGCTGGTCCAACCACATGGTGATGTCTGAGGGCTACATTGTAGACTGCGGTGTGTACCTCTGTGATCTGCACCTGAGACATCTGTGATGGCTCCTGAGTGTGTACTGGTCAGTACATGTGAGTGGCATTCATGTACGTGAGGACAGTAACACCATACTCTGCCCTTCTTTGTTTAGAATCCGTGTGCATGCAAGATGGCCCTTTGCAACTGCTAAGTGTGTGATCATGCCCAGTACGCCATTGTGTAGATGGACACACAGTACATTCTAAACTGCACCCTTCTGTGTTTAGAATCCGTGTGCATGCAAGACGGCCCTTTGCAACTGCTGTGTGAGCATGCCCAGTACGCCGTTGTGCAGATGGACACACAGTACATTCCAAACTGTGCCCTTCCGTGTTTACAATCCGTGTGCATGCAAGATGGCCCTTTGCAACTGCTATGTGTGTGAGCATGCCCAGGACGCTGTTGTGTAGATGGACACACAGTACATTCTGAACGGATGTGTGATACTAAGCATGTTGGCATGCCCAGTGACACCTTGTGTTGGTGATGTGCCTCTGTGTATGGGCATGGCCATTGACATCCGGTATAGCGATGGTGGTCATCCAAGCACCAGATGTCCATTTTCAATGTCATGATGGATGCCTACATTGAACACACTGGCTGACTGTCTTGAAGGGTGTACTGTCTGTGGCGCGTCCCATATTTATGTAGTGTTGTTGTAGTGCTCCGTAGATATTTAGTTGCCCTGATCACACCACTGCCGTGTGTTTGTCTACGTCTACCTTGGGACAGTAATAAGCTTTCAGACTGCTCACTCTCTATACATTCCCTATCAGCGTCCTTGCCTTTGCAGATGATGTCATCCACCTAGAAGTATGCCTCTGGGAGTGCTGTGTTCAATAATCTCGGTAGTGCGTTCTGTAACTGCATAATGCTGTAGTGTGATAAGGTAATTAGGTGTATGTTCGACTCCCAGCCCTGCCAAGTGTGTGCCTTTGTGTGTGTGTGTGTGTGTTTCCAGCTGCCTGGGGACAGCGTAATGCTTTTAGATGCCTCACACTACATACATTCCCTATCGGCGTCTTTGCCTTTGTGGATGATGTCTCCCACCTAGAAGTATGCCTCTGGGAGTGCTGTGTTCAATAATCTTGGTAGTGCATTCTGTAACTGCATAATGCTGTAGTGTGATAAGGTAATTAGGTGTATGTTCGACTCCCAGCCCTGCCAAGTGTGTGCCTTTGTGTGTGTGTGTGTGTTTCCAGCTGCCTGGGGACAGCGTAATGCTTTTAGATGCCTCACACCACATACATTCCCTATCGGCGTCTTTGCCTTTGCGGATGATGTCACCCACCTAGAAGTATGCCTCTGGGAGTGCCGTGTTCAGTAATCTCGGTAGTGTATTCTGTAACTGCGTAATGCTGTAGTGTGATAAGGTAGGTAGGTGTATGTTCAACTCCCTGCCCTGCCAGGTGTGTGTGCATGTGTGTGTGTTTCCAGCTGCCTCGGGACACAGTAATGCTTTTAGACGGCTCACACCACATACATTCCCTATCGGCGTCTTTGCCTTTGCGGATGATGTCATCCACCTAGAAATATGCCTGTGGGAGTGCGGTGATGCCGGAACTCGGTAGCGCATTCTGTTACTGCATAATGCTGTAGGGTGGTAGACTAGACAAGTAGATGCTCGATTCCAGGGCATGGCAGGTGTGTGTTTGGCAATTATACCATATGTGTTGGTATCTGTGGGTGGCTAGCTGCAGGATGTGTCCAGTTTATTTTGTTGCTGACCTATTTAATGTCCACAGCCCACATATTCTGCCAAGACACTGGGTTGTCAACACATAAGGTCACCAATAGGTCTGGTGAGTAACTGTCAGCAGCCCTACACTTACCCCTGCTACGGACTGACCCATGTAACGCAACATAACACATGTGCCTTGATATTAACTACACTACATGATGCAGGTGGCACATGTAGTTTCCTTTCCATTCCTGTCTAATGCATTGCTGTCATGTGGTTCGCTGTTGTGATATCAATGCCATATCTACATATGTGTGTATATGTATATATGTGTATGTATATATACATATATATATGTCCATGTATATATGTCTACAAATAATATATGTGATATATGTAGATGTAGAGGTGGACATAGATGTGAACATATGTCTGGGGACATCAGCACTATTGACTATTTGTGCCAGATGATCTGTATGTGATAACCTGGGATCTGTGTATATCTGCCATGGAGTGGTGTTAATGCACATCATCTGTGGTGTGCAGGGCCACGGGTTGTAGTCGTGTAGACACTGGTTATTTTGTTGCTGGGCAGACCATGGGACATTGAATATGGTGATGGTAAAGCACCTGTTGCCAGTTGTGTGAGGATCTGAGTGACACTGAGCAGTGGTTAATATGTTGGAGGTTCAGTATGGGTCATATGACTATTCATTAGAAGACTATACTATGCAGATGAGGTTGACTATGGTGTATCACATTTATCACCAGGGTGTGCTGCTGGTCCCTGGAGTGTATGTGTGTAGTCAGCCAGGTGCAGGTCTCGCATATAGTTGACAGCATGGGAGGGGGGGGCAGGCATACTGTACGTACATTGCAGAACTGTGCCTCGGGACTGCTCCTGCCTTACTAAACCTAAGCTAGGGGTGTGTCTATTCCTGCCTGGTGATGTTGGGAGGGATGACAGCAGTGGTGGGGTAGTCAGGGTGTCCAGGCTGCACAAACAGGTGTTGATCAACACAATCGACTGATGACATGGCCAGCCTACACATGAACAGTTCATGCAGCATACACACATGTTTCATCCACACTAGACCACCGGTGTATACCTGCAGGGACATTTCACGACACAGTCCAACCAAATGACACGGGCTGCAACAGGCAACATATACCAACATGTGCAGGAGGCTGGGGCAGTGCGGATGTGTATGCTGCTGAACAACCCTTACTGGGGTGACATAAGACTTTATAGACCGAGGGTGACTTACCAGGGTCTACATGGGCTGGGGATGTTGGAGCACTATGGGGTGGGCAGAGACCTCCTACAGCAGTTTGTTGACCCGTGACTAACACAGCAGACAGGCCGAGGGGAAAGCATCACAGTGGATACCATGGGATGTGTTGTCCTAGGTGTACTAGCCACAGGTACCTCACACAGCACAACTGAGGATATCATGGGTATTTTACAGGCATCTGCATCCAGAGTATTGCACCAGTTCACAGGTGCCATGTCAACACATGCTAGTGAGCATGTACAGGTCCTCCACACATGTGATTAGTAGACTAGCAATATGAAACTGTTCGACCACATGGATGAGTACCCTGGGGTATTGGGTGCTATAGCCTGCACATGTAGCACCACCCGGGGAGCAGGGTAGGGCCTACAGTCAGTGCAGGGGCATACCCTCCAACAGCTAGGCCCTATGTGATGGCCAGGGCATGAGACTGAATGTGTGTGCAAGCTGTGATGTGTCCAATATATGGCGTCTGACACAGCTGTAGCACACCAATGCCTATGTGGACATCCCCTACAGTCTCCTAGTGGGGGATGCTAGGTAAACACTGGTGTAGTGACTTATAACACCCATCAGTGATGCACACACACCTGAACACTCACACCATACTGAGGCGGATGCACAGGCAAGACATATACATGTGCATGTGTTTGGGATGCTCGGTTCACAGTTCTAGTATCTGGACACATCTGTTGGGGCTCTGCAGTAGTCAAAAGCTACATGCATAAATGTTGTTATGTTATTTGCTATGCTACACAATGTTATCCTGCAGTAACAGTTGCAGCAGGAACAGCATGGGGCAGGGCCACACAGCCCAACACCACTGCCAAGGCCTGTACAGGCACAGTGTGACTTGGTGAAGGAACTACCTGAGTAGGGCAAAGTCGGTGACAGCCCGTGCACAGTATGACCAGCCCTTGGCAAAGAGGCAGCACAAGGCATATGCACTGACACAGTAGGTACCCACGGATTCTCCTCTCTGACCCGCACACAGTACAATGGATGCCAAACACGACAGTACCTGTGCTCGGCCATGTATGGGAGGTGCACTGTGTGCATCCGACATAGGCAGCACTCCAGCACCATCCTCAAGTCTGTAACACAACCAGGGTATGTCTATTGACCTAACAACTGGCAGTTGTATTAGATTGTGTACTTACCCATTGCTCTGGTATGTATGTGAGCATACAAGTGACTGTGGTGACCAAATGTTAGGGCAGCAGACAGTACACATCCATAGTGGCACCATGACCTCTGTAGCACATACGGGGGTCACAATGGTAGCCTGTAGTACACAGGATGTCCCACCCACTGCAGATTATGGGCTGACCATCATGTGTGTCCATACAGCCCACACACGTTCCATGCAGCTGGACAGATGTTGACCAATACAGACAAATGATATACGATGGCCCAATGACTCACCCCAACCCTCTATGACACACACAGATGACAGCAGGCCAGGCTGTTTGATGTAGGATGTGTAATAGGACGCCCAACACCACTGTGCTGTTAATTAATGCTGGGAACTGACATACCCTGGTATCCCTCCAACCAGCAATTTAGGTAGGTCCACAGACTGACATGGAGTACCTGGCAGACCAGTACAGTAGCGGCAGATGTGTACAACTGTTGGCTGTGACCCCCCATCACACCAACACATGTGAGAGTCATGTGCACCACCCACAGTGCTGTGTAGGACTGTGGTTGCATGTCCCCCCACGCTATACAGACATGTAGCAACTGTCAATGCCACATGACCATTAGCTACTGTGCAGACACAGCATGTCACCTGTCTGTGTAGAATGGAGGGGTCAGCAACACGGTACTATCTGGACATGTGACACATGCAATACAATTGACCATACTTTGCATGCTCACACACATGACGGTATTGTCAGTCTACAACATGCATAACAGTCATACTGGGCATGCTCACACACTGAAATACAGGACGGCCAGGCATGCACACACCAGTGGTCTGGACATATCTGCCAGTACATTGCTATACTGTTGGATGTCTGTGCCGTATGGTGTTTGTGGTCTTTTGTCTGTACGTATGCCATGGTCTATTGTTAATTCACATGAGCTATGTGCGCAGGGTACTTCTACCATCACGTGTATAAGGTGGTTCTTTGTTTGCGGACAGGCCGACGCCTTTGGATACAAACCGGGTAAGGCACAGTCCAGCAGGTGGAAGCTGTTGTGCGGGGGTTTGCACAGTGTTAAGCACTGCTGACCTCTGGTCACAGCACCTTATACATGTTTACACTCCACATTTCTTTGACAGGGCACTACTGGCATACTGGTAGACAAACATGCTTACAGCCACTCGCTCTCCGACATTTCCGCTTACATTTGTCACTCACGCTGGGTGTGTGTGATCCCTTGTGATGCGTATTACATCGGACTACATGACTACAGTATCAGGTATGTGTAACCATTTTGCGACGGCAGCTGTTCGACTGTACAGACTCGGCGGCCTGTCCAGTGATGTAATCATATTATATGCATGTTCCTCATATGATCTGCTCCCATCGGCCTGATAATGGGAACCGATACTCTGCAATGCTGACATGTGACTTGAGTTTGTTAACGCAGCTGTCTGCCGAGTCATGCTACCTCATGCCAACTGCACGTTGACCACCTTTCAGATTGCACGACGGGAGACTGTAGGAGTGACACCTTTCCCACTTTGCATGGGACAGTCCCTCATCACACATCACATGTGACAATACCAGAACTCTCCACCAATCGGGAACACATTTCTGCAGACTCAGGAATAGGTCATGAAAAACAGGGACACTTTTACAAAAGTAGTGCTTTTAACTTGACACATTGACAGAATCAGAGCATATGACATAATACACTATTCTGAAGTAACAGTTGTTTACAACTCTTACTTATTGTCATTACTCAGTAAGTGTAATTCACCACCTTTAGTTCAACAGCCACTACATTTAGAAGGGATTAAGAGGGACACAGTTAGACTTTCATTCAAACTCAGGGACGTGCCTGACATTCAGGGACAGTTGAGTGGCACGGACAATACTCTAGCCATTGCAACTGTCCTGATTAGGGGAACTTCTCATGTTGTAGGTGTCTGTACTGGTTGCTTGTTACAGGTCTTGTATACCTGACATGTCGATACGTCATATGTAGTAGCATAAGCAACTATACTGCTGCTAGACTACGCTTTGATTTGCTCCAATATGTATATTTCAGTACTATGCATGGCTGTAAGTATGTTCTGCCCTGGTACATCTGACAGTTCTACAGAGCAGGTTCCACTTTGGCCGTTCAGACTGGTGGCGGACCTATAGACCCTATATGTAGAGCTATCACATGTGTTGAGGCAACACATACCCACAGCATACCTCTCAACTGTCCCTGATCTTCAGGGCCGTCCCTGATTTTGAATCAAATTTTAACTCTGTCCCTCTTAATCCCTCCTAAAACTAGTGACGTTTGGTGGAAAGGTGGTGAATTACACTTAATGAATACTGACAATAATTAAGAGTTACAAACTTCTTTTACTTCAGAAAATGTGTATTAATTCATATGCTCTGATTCTGTCAATGTTTCCAGTTAATAGCTCTAATATTTTAAATGTGTCCATGATTGTCCTTGTGTTTTCTTGACTTGTCCGTGATTCTGTTGAAATTTGTCCCCAATTGGTTGAGAGGTCTGACCCAAAGCCAGTAGTACACGGACGACCTCCACGGTTTGCATACGTTAAGGTTAGTCATGTAGCATTATTATTGATAATACTGTTTCCTATTACATGTAGCTGTTACTGACACAACAAATTGATGTCTGACACCACTACACACACTATATAGCCTCCATTCCCGAACTCACAGGCACAGACCTCTCAACCAATTGGGGACAAATCTCAACAGAATCAGGGACAATTCAGGATAAAATCAGGGACAATCAGGTACACTTGTAAAATATTAGTGCTATTAACTTGAAACATTGACAGAATCAGAGCATATGAATTAATACGCATTTTCTGAACTAAATGATATTTATAACTCTTAATTATTGTCATTATTCATTAAGTGTAATTCACCACCTTTCCTCCAAAAGTCACTAGTTTTAGGAGGGATTAAGAGGGACAGGGTTAAAATCTGAGTCAAAATCAGGGATGTCCATGATAATCAGGGACAGTTGAGAGGTATGCACAGGCCATGTGCCATAACTGTCATTTTGCAAGACACAACTGACCAGACGGGTGTGTCCCTTGCAGGCGTATGAGTGTTTAACCTCTTCTATTATGCTATCATCTACCTGAGGTGGTCAGCAACTTATGCACTTTCCATCAGTAGCAGAACTCACATACCAATGGGTGTGACTGAACACCGTATCAGGAACAATGCATAACACCCTGCGAGACACATTTAGACGATTGGTTCTATTAACCAGACACATTCACCGTCACAGAACATATGTATTCATTCACGTTTGTCGAGGTACATGCTGCTTATGACTCATACATGTTGTCATCTGTCATTACCTGTATTCCGCCACCTGTTCATGAAATATCAGTAGTTCTGGCAGTATTTATTTGGACTTTGTTACATTCAGATACATAACTATGGACGTCCATGCTAATCGGGTACACGGCACTGTGTAGGTCTCTATGTATTCCCCGCTGGTTTACAAACTATCCGGTAGATGTGCTCTTCAGGTTTGGAAGGTGTAGGTGTATGCTATGCCCACATGGGAATATTAATGACTTCCACTGGGTGGGCCTACTACATCTCTGCCAACCAGCACCTGCACATTTAAGCCCATTAACGTATACCCATGTTCCACCTACCTGGCACCCCTCTACAGCAGTCGTGACAAAAAATTACTGTGAGCGCAGCTGGGGTATGAGCACACCCCTACACATTGCCCACTCTCCCCATCTCAGGACACATGTCATACGTTTTGTCAACCCATGTATTATCACACTTGCACAACCTACTGTTCCATGTACACCTACATCCTGCTCATATTAGTGTCGGTAGAGTCTTTCATACCTGAAGTTTTGGGGTCCCGCAAGGGACACCGTTATCCATGTTTAAAGTGTAGACCTTGCAGAACTCTCCCACTGGTCCTTTCCTACCGGTGTTTTGGACTGCAGCAGTGTATTGATCTGTATTGCCTGTCTGTATGTCTGTCGGGCCTAGCTGGGTGATGTGGGTGGTACAACGATTCTTTATTGGACCTCCCAGTCACAAATGCCTGGGCTGTAAATATGTTATCCCTAATTGCTGTGAAGTAACCTATTTATGTGAATGTGTATATCTACACTGACATATAGTTTGTGTGTATGTGTATATATCACTACCCATCTGTGTGTCCGTTAACCTATACATTTCCTGGACATGGACACTTACACATGCATATTGGTTTTATCCCTGCTTCAACAGCATACTATTGCCTTAGTCATTCTGACACCGACACTTTACTCCAGTGAACTTGTGCTCAGTATATTGCACATTATGCAGCGGACAGATGTCACAAGTTTTTCATGTCTGAGGTGCTGCTGATAACTGGGTTGTGATAGTATCATTCCACCTATTCCTCGTATGTGCAGTCTATTATTCCTGCTACTCTGTTTGTTTCTGTACACATTCATATTATTACTGTTCATAGGATGTGTGTTTGTGTTACTGTGACTGTACGTTGACAAATTGTTGTCTTCATGTAGTTGTGTCTTTCTGCTTTTCCCGGTTTGGGGTTGTCACAGCAGAACTCCGTTCCACTCATGGGTGGCGTATAGGTTTTTCATGCCGGGCTGCCAGATGTGACACACAACGTCCGACAATGATATGCCCATTCACGCATGTCTCCACGCAAACGACGCTCTATCTGGGAATCGCAACTATGTACTAGCCGACCTCCATGGGCCGCTCCATTGCACCTGGTGCAACATACCCTATCACTCCTGTGTCCATACTCGCATATCCATGGTTCCTCCTGCACTCCCGTGTTGTGTTTCCCCGCATAACAGACATTATACACCTGATATCGCAGCCATGACACACCTTTACACATTACCCTCTCATGAGCATTGGGGCCCTACACACATTTTGTACCGCCTTGTGTATTCACAGGCTCACCATCCATTCATATTTGCACATACGTGCCTTTCCTGGTGTTATGGATTATGAACGATTTGTGGGTTACAAGTGTAGGTGGTCACAACATGTCCTACATTCCGTCTGTTTACAATGTTGATGTAGCACTTCAACGATGTTATGGCCACTGGTATAGCCCTGCCTCTGGTGTGGAGAGTGGTGCTCTACCCACACTTGTGCAGCTTTATGTGACATATGCTGTGAGCACTTCATAATTCCTAACTTGCTCTGGATTCCCTTCACAACCCTTAGGTTTGCTTTCATCTTTCAACGTTCCTAATATATATATATATATATATATATATATAGATATGTAGCTATATTATTGCATATTTATGTTATGTTTGTGGATATTTCTCTATACACACATCTATCTAACTATATATATATATATATATATATATATATATATATATATATATATATATATGAAAGTTACAGCTGTAGAAGACAACATACATTTGCTATGCTAATAGCTGCGTACACCCATGCAGGCCCACTTGCATCTACTTATTCTGAGTTACATATGTTTACAGGCACATCTTTAGGATTACATGTGCCTTATTCCTTATGACAGTACCACTTTGATGGAATCCGGTTAACGGACTCATGCGAACGCGGTCACCTTTACATGTATAAATGTTGGCTTTACAGCACAGCGACATTCATTACACAATTAATATGTGCTATAGTCATACTTGCACCAGGAATGCCTTTACATTGGGTGGATGCTGTAACCACTACACTATTGGTCTTCTGGCTTATTTATATGTATACCCATGGTTTATAGCTACTCTGACATACACCTCACCACTTCCCTTACACAGCAGGCATGCATTCTTCTGCTGGGAAAACCGCAGTACTACAATTAGGACATTCCCTGTTTCCTACTGCTCTGGACCCATACTGCAAGTCTACTCACTCCAGGGATATTCATAACTCCTACGCTTATAGTCCTCGCACATACGCGTGTTTGATTGTCAGGGTTTTCATGTGCTGGTCTGGGTTTAAGCTCGGCCGACTGGTGACTAACACTGCCTTGGCACTATTCAAAGATCAGATGTAGCACATGGACAGAGTTAGTCCAGAGTTTCACATTCTACCTGTGTTTATAGACGCAGGTGTTTGGGCACCTCTGACCACATTATTGGGTTGGTGCTACATAATTTAGGGCAGGGAGTGGTTCCACTACATAATGCAGGTTGGGGGTTGGTTTCCCTTCCCATCTGACTATTTCATTCATTTATACATACAATGAATATTATTCTGGACAACTGTTACGAAATCACTACAGGTATGCAATAGTCTAGTCTACAGCTGGGACAGTTGGTTGGTGCACTTCTGTGTACGGACCTCTCTGATACTCGGGGACTCATGTCTACAGTGACAGGGACAAGGCTATGACAACTTAGGGACAATCACAGACACTTCTACCATATTAGTACTATTAACTTGGAACATGTTGACAGATTTGTAATACTACTAATTGTCTGCAGTTAAATGCATCTAGTACTCTTCATTGTTGTAAGTAGTCATTCTCATTCAACACCTTTCCCCCAAAGGGCACTGGCTTTGTGAGTTTTTAAGGGTCAGGCCAGTTATTGTGTGACTGCTCTAACCATTGGTATCGTTGACATTGTCATATGTATGGGTTGTGCTGTATTCCAGTGACTAGGGTTGGCACCTTTTCATATGGCCAAGATGGGGCATTTTCGGAACACACCAGGTTTTACAAGCCGACACATACCCACGGTCAGTACAACGGATAGGAATTTTACTTATTTGCCTACATAAAAGCCTATTGTTGTAGCGGTTTATTTGCTTATTCTGTTTCTTGAAACATTTAGGTATTTTAGATACTGCAATAATTATTTTCTGCTACTATTACATAACATATGGGACATAATTATGTCCTACAATCCCAGAACATTTGCCATTTGAAATGTCTTTTGTCAGGACACAACTGTCCAATGATGGACTATCCCTCGCAAAGCGGGACAGATGACAACCCTACTGCGGACACCATATTGTTTGGGCCAACACATAGCCATGGTCACTGCAGGTTTAGAACAGTCATTTGTTTCCTAGCTGTAAGACTTATACCTTTGGCACTTTTGTTGTTTGCCTGTTTCTTGTACGAATTACGTTTATTCTATCCTGGCGTAACCACTTTAGGCAACTGTTACATGCAGTATGGTGCATGGTTATTCCCTACGGTCACAAGACATTTGGCATTGTACCATTGTTGGTCAGGTCACACCTACACACACATTAATTCTCTCTCACACAGTGGATCAGAGGTATCCTGTTTACGTCAATGCCTTCATCACCCTTATACCATGTGCCACTATGCGAATATGTGCAATATATTCTCCCGCTTATTCGTGTCGGGACACGTGCGTCACGGGCAGGTGTTTGATCCTGGGTAGTAGGTTATGCATGACTATTTATGGCTGGCCAGTGTCGTGCATCTCTAATGCACATTCCAACTTGTGTCCAGATATCTACAGGACTGGACTTCGTGTTTTCCATTCTAATGTTTACACAGGTTATTTATCCCATGAGGGATATCCAAAATTTGGACCTATCCACAACAAGAAAAATAACAAACATTTTTCTGGCATTACAAAAATGTGCTGGGGGGTTTACATGCAAGGGATAGATAGTGTGCAATCCTGCAACTGCCTAGGGTGACACTACCTACTACATATGCATAGTGGTCACTATGTGTAGCTGTGGCTGCACCAAACCAGTAGGCCAAGTATGGCTGGATTTGGTGGACGTTCAAGTACGGGAGCAGGTTGTGTGATGTGGGTGGATGCTGGGTAGGCCATTATGCATCCAGGTGTGCTGCATTTGTTATGGCCAGTTCCATCAGGACCAATCTGTGGGTATGTGCTGGTGACATGTCTATACATTTGTATCGCACATTTCCATATTCATATGTTTGTGGGATTGTGTTCTACAGTATGGCCTGCCTGGTTGTATTGCAGCTGTTTATACATGTGTTTGTGTTTCTTTCAGCTTCACCCACTGCTCCCTCATATACCTCTGGTTTACCTATTCTGCATATGACACAGTATCGCCTTGGAGGATTGTACCATTAACCATCCCTCCACACACACAGATTCCTTACACCCCATACATCACTGCTTTGGTTGCTGGCCCATGGCACGGCCAGAGTAACACATTGAATACCCTACATGTGTCAGGTACCTGTATGGTTGTGTGGACTACCCTGCCATGTTTGCTTTCCACATGTTATACCTCACGCACATAGGTACACAAATATACTTAACTTTCATTACATGGTTGGTATACCCGGGTACTACCCGTTCAACTGTGACACATCCTGACAAGTTCAGCTTGTACCGCTGATTTCCAGATTTTCCAGCCTGTTCTACTCATTGGTAGGATGCCACCTTTTCCTATGTCCAGGATGGGATATATTCCGTACACATATCTGACTGTACTGGACAACACGTCCCCACAGTCGATGGTATGAATAATACTGTTCCTTTCGGCCTACATGTTTCCTTATTGTTGTAGCTGTTTATATGCTCCTTCTGTTTCATTTACATGCTTATTCTATTTCCTATCACATTTGGTATGTGAAATACGGACATACCTTTTGTATGTGACTATTACATGCCTTGTGGGATATGATTCAGACATACGGTCACTAGATATCTACATTTATCGTGTATTTTGTTATGGACACATCTGCCCAGCTGTGTACCCTCCCTCACATTATGGGTCAGCTGGTGACCCTTAACATTGGGCTGGACGTACCTACTGGCAGCTCGCTAACATATGATGCATTTCACTTCCACTTGGTATAGCTATCTGGACTGCGTTGGACTACGGCCACACGGTCTTCCATGTCATTTGTTCGTGGGATAGGACCCGTTATTCCCTACCATGCATTTGTGTTTGCTTCTTCACTTTATGTTCGCAGGAACTTTCTTGCATGCTTTGCATATGTTTCAGTATCCACGGACACTGACAGATGTGATTACTATCTTGTAACTTGTTATATGCAAGCATTTTAGGTTGCACGTCGACAGCTGCCATTTCCACGCCTCCATGCGGCACTTCAACACGCCCTATGCACTCGCGCTCCTTTCCTGTGCATGTGGCTGTGGCAGCAGCGTGCCTTCATTAATATGCATTTGGCGCTATTGCGCCATCTTCACGCTGCACTGTTGGCGCAAGCCTACCACCGGCCTTGCGCTGAGCTTCATGAATCCCGGGGATAGTCTTTATGAAAATAGTACAATAGATTATAAGATTATAATCAACACAAACCCAAAATTATATAATGTAATTTGATAGTTTCACAAACAAATTATTGCAAAGCTGGACCATGGTCAAGTGGGGCCCAAGGCAGTGTAATGGATTGTGCTCACCCACAGAAGTCCCACGCCCCAGCCATTCAGTGTCCCATTACTTGGCTATTTCTCCTCAGTTGTCATAAACACTGTTCAAACCTGTCATCCTGCATACTATTTTCTTTACTTCTACAATGATTGTCGATATTTGGATTTAATTTAAAATGTTTATTTCAAATTTTAGAGCACAAACATTGTTAGCCATTTTCTGAAGAAAACAATACAGACTCACAATGAAAATAGACTTAGCATGAGCAGCAAACTTCTCTGCCCTTGAAACTCACATTCTTTGAAATTGCACTGAAACCCACATTCAAAGAAAATGCATCTAGGCACTGGTGGATTAAATTTACTTTTCGGCAGTTTTCAAACCATACGCCCCTTGCTCACATTTTAAGGACCTTGCATAAATGCATTTGATTTAACTTCCTGATGGTATTAAATTATATTCCTTATATAATACAGCACCCCTTGTTAGAGTGTATTTTAAATTTGTAGTTTTGAACATTTTTCCAGTAAGCAATGAAACAAAACTTATGAACCAATAATTACAAAACTACCCATGTCATTACATTTCAACCATAAAAGGCCACTCAAACATCTGTCATTACACTCCAGCAATATCGGTAAATATGTCCAGTCTCTGCAGAAGTAAAACTTATCTGATTAATTCTACATTAAAGAGATCTGCAACTAATGAATAGTTTGCTGCTGGAAAACAACATTACTTTTCAGTGTTTCATCTACAAATTCAGCGCCTGTTGCTCTTGAAGAATAAATTGCCTATGTAACATAAAAAGGTAACCTGCTAACACTGCAATATGGAGTGGCTGGCTGGCAGCAAACTTACAGCTACTTAGCATTACATCCAAAGGAGGACACACTCCAGCACCTCCATCACCTGTTGAAGTGCACCACTGTATCAGCAATCCATCTATATGGTGTGGGACTAGAACCCAAAGCTTTTTGCATTAAAGAAAGTAGGTTACCTGTTTTGTTAATAACACTGCTTTTAAAATCTCTAGCACAAACACTGATGGCTGCTTGCTAAATAAAACAGTTGCACATTGAAAACAGACTTAGCATGAACAACTGTCAACTTATTTTCCCTTGAAACTCACAATTCCTTGAAAATGCAGTGAAACTCACGACTCTTTTTGCAGTCTGGCAGTGGTATGCAAGATTCAAGCTCTTGTTCCAGTAACCAAGATTCATGCTTTGAGCCAAAGCAAGTTAATTAATCAACCTCCCATCCTTAACGAGGGCATTTCCGACACACTGCTAAGATGGTAATAATCTTTTGGAGTGGAATACTTTTTACACTGAAAACAGACATTAGCACAACTGAGATTATGCTCACATTCATAAATACATAATAACAGAAATATGTGTCATAATAAAAGTGTACCACAATTTAAAAATGAAAATATGTCAGATATCACTTAATGCTCAGACTTAAATGCTCTCAGACAAGCAGTATTCTCTTATGGCATGAGCAGTACTTTGTAGTCATATAACATTTCAATAAAATATAATCACTATAGCAAATGTCTACTCACTGCTTTCAGTACATATTTATTAGTTCATTCATGATTACTGTCTTAGACTCAAATATTCATAGGTCAAAAGTTTGATCTCAGAGTTGATGATCACAAAAAAAGCTGTAGCAATATAAAAAAACAACTACAAAATCACTGTATAACAACAATTACTGTAAGGCAGGCCATGTTTATTCTGTGACAACCAAAACTGGCTGAGAATTATTGCAACAATGCAAACTAAATTGACAGTTACTGGAGGCAGGAACATAATTACTGAGACTGTTTTCTGGTTTAGCCCTGCAAATATGCAGACTATCCCTGGCTGATCTGCCATTCCATTTCAGATGTTCCTGTCAGCACAATCCCTGGCTGCTATGAGGTTCCATTTCAGGCATTCCTGTTAGGACAATCCCTGGCTGCTTTGTCATTTTTGATGTCCTTCTTTTCCTGTGTTGCAGTATTCTAGGAGTGGGATTTCCTGCCCTCAGGTGACTCGTATGTCGGCTTCTCTACAAAAGCTTCAGCTTGGCTGCTGTAGTGTGCGTGGAACGTCACATGTAGGGCCATAAACCAAGGGGCCTTAAATATGATGTCTGCATGCACAATCCTCAGAACTTTTCAGCCGCAGATGACATTCGCATCGTATGATTGCTTCTTCACAGACATTGCATCTTAAAGATAAGTAGCCGTTGGGTTTCAAACTTTCTTATTTTTGACGATTGTTATAGCTAATGCTTGGTTGTTGTAGCCTTTAGCTGATGTCAGAAAAAAAGGGAAAGAACCAATGTGGGCGCCAGATACCCCAAAAGGACACCCATGACAGGTGTGTTTTTTGCCTAGGCCGGGAACACGATCATTCCAACTGCACTATTTGTCAATCGTTTGTGCCTTAGACCTTCCGCAGCCATCTAGCAGCATTAAATCTTCACCTCGAGAACCAATGCCTCAAACAGTTAGCCCTTAGGATGGATCCTGCATCTGAGGCCACACCTGAACCTTCATACAAGAAAGCCATGTTTCTTAGGCCTTCTTCGCCTGCTGCTTCGCTTACTGGCGCACTGTCAACTGCCGATCTAGGGGTTGAGGAGCACTCAGAGGATCTGTTGACTGCAGCGACATCCCTCGAGGAAGATATTTCCCAGCCGATGACCGGCACATCCTCGGAGGTCACTCAGACATCGACATCCGTCGAGATCAAGGGGGAACCGGCTTCAGTGGTACCGCTGGCAGGAATTCAGACTTCGGATGTGCTACTGTCCAGACCCAATGCCAGGCCACTCTCTACTTCCTCTCCAGCCAAAAAGAAGCAGAAAATGAAACATACCTCTTCTTCTTCAGAAGTCACACCGGATTGGCAGGTCTTCACTTCCTCTCTCATGCAGGCCTTCATACATTCATTAGGCATTCAGCCTCAGCCACTTCCACCCTGCCTCTTCTGAGCCCTAGGCCTGTCTCTGCTTCTTCCCTCCCATCCATTACCCCTCAAGTCAGGGAAGAAGAACATGACTGTTCTTTCTCTTCATGATAGGAGTCCATTTCTTATGTTTCCCAGATTGCCTCCCCAAGGAATATTACTCTCTGGATGAGGAATCTGTGGAGGGGGACTCTCCCCCTGAGGACATTACTTTTGGTGAGACCATCATCAAGATGAAGGATTACTTTAAATGGGACACTTCCCAAATGATTGACATGCAAAAAAGTTACTTTGAACTGCTGTAAGTGAAATCAAACTCAGCTTCAGCAGTTCCCTCTGTTCTGCCTGCTTACGTAGATGCCTTCAATGAGACCTCTAAGGCCCCTGACTCCCAGACTCGAGTCCCTAAGCATCCTGACTGCTTCTATAAAGTGCCAGAGGACCACAAATTCTTAGTCATGCCACCTTTGGTGGACCCAGCTGTTACTGTCACCACAGCAGATAAGCAATCTTGACTGCTGCCTTCTGCCTCCCTACTACCCACTGACAAAGACAGCAAGTACATGAATAAGATGGGGAAGAAGGTGTACACTTCTTCTACTTTGGCTTTCAGAGCCATAAATTTTCAGACCCACATGAGCAAGTATGCATTAGACTTGGTCTCTCAAGCCTCCTCCATGCTGGCTTCCTTGCCTGACAGTCCCAGCAAGATGGACAAATCATCCAAACTTTCCTTGGCCCAACAAGTAGCCAGCCTCTCCATAAGGTGCAGCTATGATGCTGCAGAAGCATCCGTCAGGTCTGCATCATTTGCCTCAGCCCTCAGGAGGTACTCATGGCTAATACTCCAGAACCTCCCTGAGGACTTTAAGGTTAAAATCCTGGACACCCCTTGGACCACAATGTGCTGCTCAGGAAACAATCTGCTGACCTTTTTAAAAATCTACAAGAAAAAAGCAAAGAGCTCTAAGACATTAAGCACCTGTTGGTGTCACCCATACCCAAATATTACAGGAATTACCCTGCTATAGCCACATTTGTAATATGTACTCCACAGCCCTCCTCTTCCAGGTCCAGGAGAGGGGTCAGAAATCGGACTAACTCCAGATCCCTTGCTCCACCACAGCACCCCAGACAGCCCTTTCAGGACAGAGGAGGCCCCAGTAATGTGTGACTAACTTGCCCATCTCTCCCTCTCAGCCCGCCTTTTCCACTGTCTCCCCCTTTTCAATCCATCACTTCAGACCAGTGGGTCTTAAACATTATGCAAAGAGGGTACTTCCTATCCTGGAAAGAGAAGCCACCCAGAAGAAGCATCCCTTCCCTCCCCAAAACCAGGTCCATCTCATGCCACAAGTGCTCACAGATCTTTTGCAGCTAGGCACCATAGAGCCCGTTCCTCCAGTACAAGAAGAAAAAGGGTTTTACCCCCATCTCTTCCAGGTCCCCAAAAAAAGATGGCCCCTGCATACCCATCTTAGATCAGTCCTTTTTAAAACCTACATCTTCAGGTACCCATCTTCAAAATGCTCTCTTTCCCCACCTTGCTGCCTCTCATTCCAGCCAAGGCCTTCATGGTCACCCTAGACCTAAAGGAAGCCTACCTGCAGATACCCATCAGGAGTTCCCACAGACAATTCCTGCATTTCTCTGGCCCTTCCTCTCATTTCCAATTTGCTGCCTTGCACTTTGGTTTATCCATAACACCCAGGGTCTTTATAAAGTGCTTGGCCCCAGCCATTGCCTCCTGCAGAACTCAAGGGATACAAATTCACCTTTACTTGGATGATATCCTGATTCTGGCAGAGTCCAGGGATGCTCTACTAAAGCACCTACATTTCACTATGTCCCTTCTGCAGAACCTAGGATTCACCATCAACCTCCTCACATCCTCTCGGACTCTAAGCCAGGACAAGATTTTCCTCAGCTGCAGAATCAGAACAGACACAATGAAGACCTTTCTACCTCAGGACAAGGCTCTGTCTTTAACTTCCCACTTCCAGGAAGCTCTTCTATCCCGACAGGTGATGGCAAGGCATTTTCTTTGCATCCTGGGTTTGACGGCAGCAACCATCCCCATGCTACCTCTGGCAAGAATGTACATGCACAAGCTGCAGTGGTTCCTGAAGAACACCTGGTCCCAGCACCTATATCCCCTAGAGCAGGCAATCCCCCTACTTCCCTGTCTGCTGAAAACAGAAATAAACTGGTGGATCCAGCAGGTGAAATTGAACCCAGGGATCCCACTACAACACCCCACCCCAACCCAAGTTATGTATACAGGTTGGGGAGCAACTCTGGCCTCTTACAAGATTCAGCTGAAGTGGAATCCCTCTCTTCAGGCCAAACACATCAATATCAGGGAAATGACAGTAGTTTTCTTAGCTCAACAGACCTTCACCCCCCTTCTGGCTCCAGGGGTGCTCCAGATTGTCAACGACAATACCACAGTGATGTGGTACCTCAACAAGCAGGGAGGAACAAAGGCCTATCAGCTGTGCAATCTATCCCTGTTGATATGAGACTTAGCCTCCCGCCTCAGCTTAGTCCTGCAGGTGGTCTACATCCCCTCACAGGACAACCATCAAGCAGACCTCTTGAGCAGGACCTCCTCACCTCAACATGAATGGATGCTGAACAGGGAAGTCTTCATAGACATAGTCCACAAGTGGGATGCTCCACAAATAGACCTGTTTGCCTCCCCCAAGAACAGGCAACTGCAGAGCTTCTGCTCAAAAACTAACTCCCATCTAGCATGGAGAGTGGATGCTTTCAGCTTCTCTTGGGAGGGGAAGTTCCTTTATGCTTTCCCCCTATTCCCACTGATTCAAAAAGTCCTCCTGAAAATCCAGAAGGACAAACCAAAAGTCTTGTTAGTGACTCCCTACTGGCCAAGGCAGCACTGGTTCCCCCTACTTCACAAACTAGCCAAGGGCAATCACTTCAAGTTACCCTACAAGGTGGACCTACTGTCACAAGACAAAGGAACTCTCCTACACCCACAGGTACAGTTGTTGTTTCTGACACTGTGGGTGATAAACTTTTGATTCCTTTCAGACACTACTACTCAGAGGATGTGCTTTCAGTCCTAAGGGAGGCAAGGAAACCTACTACCAGAAAATCTTACCTGGCTAAATGGGAAAGATTTGCAAAATTGTGTCTGCAAAAGGGAAGGGACCCCAGCTCTGCTGAGGTTCCCCTGGTTCTAAACTACTTGTGTTAATTGATAAATAGTGACCTTTCTTACTCTTCTGTAAACGTTCATCTCTCGGCCATATCAGCCTGCATGCTCTTGTTAACCCCCCCCCCCCCTTGCTGGCCAGGCTTGGCATAAAGCTCTTCCTTAAAGGGGTCTTGCACATAAGACCACCTACATCTTAGAGAAAATAACCCAACATCCCTTTGAATCTACCATGCCTTCCTCCTTACAGATGTGTACATGGAAGATAGTCCTTCTTGTGTCTATCATTTCAGCCAGAGGAGTGTCTGAACTACAGGCTCTTATGGCTTCTCTCCCTACAAGTCTTCCACAAAGACAGGGTGTCCTTGCAAACCAACCCCTCCTTTATGCCTAAATTGGTCAATGATCTCTCTCTTAACCAACCATTCATCTGCCCACCTTTTTTTCCTCACCCTCTCACTGAGTAACAGACTCAGCACAGCTCCTCATGGTGTCCTGCAGAGTTCTATAAGCAGCAGAGAGCGAAAGAGAGACTTCAATAGATTATAAGTATTTATTTTCTGCTTTCCTACCAGTGACTGTTTAGCCTCGCCGAAAAGCAGGTATTCTAATTATCTGAGTTCTGCAAAGTTCTTTTTCTGCATTTTTTACATTTTGCACTTTAAAAGTTGTTTGTTTTTGCCTTGTTTAATTGTTGTAGGCTACACCCTTAAGTGTGCTAGCCGATCTAAAGCATTTACTGTATTCTTGTGCGTTGTTTCTGTTGTTGAAGTGAAAAAAGAAAAAAAACAAAAAAATATCCTTGTTTCCCACTTTTTCTGAACTAGAATAGTCCAGTTTTCAGGTCTTGCTGAATTCTAGGCTGTGTCATAGTTCCTGTGTTGCCCATATCCTTACTTGGATAGGAGGAAGCTTCTCTGTTCACCAGTGAGAGTGGGGAGCTCTGAGCAGCCTATCTGTCCCTGGAGGAGTGGTCTCAGCCCAGTAACTAGTAGCTTATTGGCCGTTTTGGGCCATTTCCTATATCTTTCTAACTCCCTGCCTTAAAACCCACTTTAGCACAGTTTTGCACTTGTAACAGACTCAGCACAGCTCCTCGTGGTGTCCTGCAGAGTTCTACAAGCAGCAGAGAGCGAAAGACAGACTTCAACAGATTAGAAGTATTTATTTTCTACTTTCGTACCAGCGACTGTTTCGTCTCGCCGAAAAGTGAGTTTTCTAACTGAGTTCTGCAAAGTTGTTTTTCTGTATTTTTTTGCATTTTGCACTTTAAAAGTTGTTTTTTTTCCTTGATTAATTGTTGTAGGTTACACACTCAAGTGCGCTAGCCGATCTAAAGCATTTACTATATTCTTCTGCCCTGTTTCTGTTGTTTAAGTGAAAAAAGAAAAAAAAACAAAAAAATCCTTGTTTACCACCTTTTCTGAACTAGAATAGTCCAGTTTTCAGGTCTTGCTGAATTCTAGGCTGTGTCATAGCTCCTGTGTTGACCATATCCTTACTTGGATAGGAGGAAGCTTCTCTGCTCACCAGTGAAAGTGTGGAGCTGTGAGCAGCCTATCTGTCCCTGGAGGAGTGGTCTCAGCCCAGTAACTAGTAGCTTGTTGGCTGTTTTGGGATATTTCCTATCTCTTTCTAACTCCCTGCCTTAAAACCTGCTTTAGTGTGGTTTTACATTTGTAACAGACTCAGCACAGCTCCTCGTGGTGTCCTGCAGAGTTCTACAAGCAACAGAGAGCGAAAGAGAGACTTTAACAGATTATAAGTATTTATTTTCTACTTTCCAACCAGAGACTGTTTAGTCTCTCCGAAAAGTGAGTTTTCTAACTATCTGAGTTCTGCAAAGTTGTTTTTCTACATTTTTGCGTTTTGCACTTTAAAAGTTGTTTTTTTTTTTTTGCCTTGTTTAATTGTTGTAGGCTACACACTCAAGTTCGCTAGCCGATCTAAACCATTTACTGTATTGATGTGCCCTGTTTCTGTTGTTTAAGTGAAAAAAGAAAAGCAAATCCTTGTTTCCCGCCTTTTCTGAACTAGAATAGTCCAGTTTTTAGGTCTTGCTGAATTCTAGGCTGTGTCATAGTTCATGTGTTGCCCATATCCTTACTTGGATAGGAGGAAGTTTCTCTGTTCATCAGTGAGAGTGAGGAGCTCTGAGCAGCCTATCTGTCCCTGGAGAAGTGGTCTCAGCCCAGTAACTAGTAGCTTATTGGCTGTTATGGGCCATTTCCTATCTCTTTCTAACTCCCTGCCTTAAACCCCGCTTTAGCGTGGTTTTGCACGATTTTGCAAACTATTCCCGGCTCCACAAAGTCTGCTCTTCAATTTTTCCCTTAGAACTAATCAAACTCTCAAATAAGCACTCAACCTTCATTCTGCAGCCCAGCACTTGCTCAAATTTCTCAGTAAGCACAAACAAACTTTAGCACTACACCCCCTTATACTATCCAGAAGTACAAGGCTCCCTATTCGTCCACTCCGGACAATCAATAAATCAGTTCTTTATACCATCCAGGCATGTCCAAAGCACAGTTTCAGGTATACTCTCCAGTCCAGCTGATGAATCTGGGAGTCTTAAGGCAATGTTACAATTGTCTTATGTACACAGACAACCCTCTCCTCCTTCCAACTAACTCAAATATATGTGAGAGATGTAATTATACAGCCAAACTGGAAGCCGAGCTCTTTCAACCCAAGAATGGCACAGTCAGTCAGGAGGAGAAGGAAACCACTCGCACCACACAACCAGTCTCACATAGACCAATCGCACCAGCAAATGAGACACATAAACTCACAAAAACATACTCGGAGGCTCTAAATAAAAATTTGCCAAAGCAACAGAGACTCCAAAGCAGACATCCAAGCAACTGCTACCCCACAACAACTTTCACATATCACATACTTCACAAAGTCAGTGTGCCACGCAGTCGCAGCCCCTAAGGCTAAATAACACACCTAATACACTAGTAATTGGAGACTCTATTATCAGGCACAATGACGTCCCACTCACCAGACTGAACAAGGAAAAGGTCACTGTAAGCTGCCTGTCAGGTGCCAGGATCCGCCAAATAACACAAGCACTCAGGTCACTCCACAGCAGGTACAAATATGACTCTGTCATTGTCCATGTTGGTGTGAATGACCTGAGACGTACCTCCCTGGACTACATGAAAAGAGACATAGAGGAGCTCTCTGATCATGTAGCCCAGGCCGGTATGACCCTGACCCTGAGTAGCATCTTGCCCTCACCAAGAATGATGCCACAGTATGAAGACAAAATGATCAAGTTTAACAATTGGCTAAGTTATTGGTGTCATTCAAAGGGGATCCAGTGTCTGTCAGCCTGGGATGACATGCTCGACAAGCCACGTTGCTTCACCAGGAATGGCTTGCACCTGTCATCCTTAGGCTTTTGAATACTGGCTAAAGCTCTTGCCACCCCCTTAGTGCCTTTTTTAGGCAAGGCTCAAAAGACAAACCCACCTCCATAAACAATAGCAGAAACAAAAAACTAAGGGTAATGCTACTCAATGCCAGAAGTCTAAACCTCAAGATGAATGCACTCGAGGCACTCCTCAGTATGGAGAAAATCAATATCTGTGCAGTAACAGAAACCTGGTTCAATGCCCCAGAGAGCACCCCAGCACTACCAGGGTTCAACTCATACCATTCTTTTTGGCCCCAGAACTCAGACCAAAATACTAAAGGTGGGAGAGTATCCATTGTCATCAAGGATACACACACCTCCAGGTTAGTGGCACTGTACAAGGCAGAGGAAACCATCCATGTGCAATTAACAGTAGGTAAAACTGCTTTTCAGTTTTTAGCCTGCTACAGATCACCTACCTTGTCTCAGGACCCCCACTCGGCATTCCTGAGAACATTGGAGAATATGAAGGTCTCACCAAACACCATGATATTGGGGGATTTCGAATACCCAAACATTGATTGGGAAAACTACTCAAGTCCCAACTCTTTCGCCCAATGGTTCCTGGAGTTTATAAACTCAAATGTCATGGAACAACTGGTCGCCACTCCCACAAGAGGGGGTAACATATTCATCCTTAGGCTTTTGAATACTGGCTAAAGCTCTTGCCACCCCCTTAGTGCCTTTTTTAGGCAAGGCTCAAAAGACAAACCCACCTCCATAAACAATAGCAGAAACAAAAAACTAAGGGTAATGCTACTCAATGCCAGAAGTCTAAACCTCAAGATGAATGCACTCGAGGCACTCCTCAGTATGGAGAAAATCAATATCTGTGCAGTAACAGAAACCTGGTTCAATGCCCCAGAGAGCACCCCAGCACTACCAGGGTTCAACTCATACCATTCTTTTTGGCCCCAGAACTCAGACCAAAATACTAAAGGTGGGAGAGTATCCATTGTCATCAAGGATACACACACCTCCAGGTTAGTGGCACTGTACGAGGCAGAGGAAACCATCCATGTGCAATTAACAGTAGGTAAAACTGCTTTTCAGTTTTTAGCCTGCTACAGATCACCTACCTTGTCTCAGGACCCCCACTCGGCATTCCTGAGAACATTGGAGAATATGAAGGTCTCACCAAACACCATGATATTGGGGGATTTCGAATACCCAAACATTGATTGGGAAAACTACTCAAGTCCCAACTCTTTCGCCCAATGGTTCCTGGAGTTTATAAACTCAAATGTCATGGAACAACTGGTCGCCACTCCCACAAGAGGGGGTAACATATTGGACTTGGTCATCACCAACATGGGGGCTCAGTGTTCCACACCAGAGGTAAACCCCTCATTAGTTAGATCAGACCATAAACTAATCACAGTGGATATCCACATCTCAACCCCACCCCCAGCCAAGGAAACCACTGTGAACAATTTCTCAAAAGTAAACTTCACACTTCTCAAGACAGAGGTGGAATGTTTCAAAGACCCCAGGCAAATGGAAAATGCTACCCAAACTGCAGAATCCTTTACAAATGCACTCTATAAGCACCTACATGAATGCATGGATCGTGCCATCCCAAGTAAAACTAAAACTCACTCCTCCAAAAATAGGAGACCAGTCTGGTGGACCCCGGCCATAAATAAGCTATACAACAGAAGGAGGAAACTATTACATGATAAGGCAAAATCCCAAAAAGGGAAGGCATCCCTGATCAGTACTATCAAGAAACTTCGATCCCTCATAAAATCATCAAAGACTAGCTTTGAAAGAAAAATCACAAAAGACTCTAAAGATAATCACAAGGCATTCTTTAGCTACATCAGGAATCTGGATGGCAACTCTCAGATCTGCTCTGAGCTGGTGCAAAATGGCACAAAATACACTGAACCCACTGACATTGCCAACATCCTGGTGGACAGGTTCAGTGCAAACTTTACCCCCCCTTACCCCCAAAAGAGCCAGTATCTATACCAGAAGAATGTAGTCCCCCAGACATCACAGACACACAGGTGAAAGCAGCCTCTCCAAGGTAAAAAAACACAGCATCAATGGGACTGGATGGTATCCCGGGCTGCGTCTTACATGAGTTCCATAATGAACTAAACCCTCACATAAATTCACTGTTCCAACTCAGCCTTACCACAGGTTATGCACCCATAGAATGGCGTACAACAATAGTGATCCCGTTCCACAAAGGTGGTTCCACAATGGATCCCGGGAACTATCGCCCTCTAAGCCTAACTAGCCTGGTCTGCAAGGCTATGGAGTGCATCATCATGGATCTCATAAACAAAGACATTGGGAATCTCCAAACACTGGACCCTACCCAATTCAGCTTTGTTAAAGGCAGATATTACCTCTTAAACCTAGTTGACTTCTTCGAAATAGTAACCAAAGCCATAGATGAGGGGAAAGGTTGTCCACACAGCCCACCTCGACCTTGCAAAGCCCTTTGACACAATACTCCACTCTGGCATCATAAATAAGCTTACCAACTTAAATATTAACCCATAGGTCACAAGATGGGTTGCAAACTGGCTCAGCAATAGAACTCACATGGTCAGAGTCGCAGGTGCCATTTCTGACTCTAAACCGGTTACAACTGGCATCCCACAGGGATCAGTCCTAGGACCTCTCCTGTTCAGTATATACTTCTCTGAGGTACAGGAAAACATGGGAGGACTATGGCTTAACAAGTTCACAGAAGATTGCAAACTGGGAGCCGTAATTGACTCACTAGCTGACACAAGCATCCTCCAGAAGGGCCTCACGGAGACGGATACCTGGTGTCAGAACCATGGCCTCAAGCTAAATGCGAAAAAGTGCATAGTCATCCCCTTTGGGAAAAACAAAGTGCCCACAGACTACCACATAGGAGGGAATTCAATATGTACGGAAGAAGTAATTAGGGATCTGGGGACCCAAAAAGATAGTAACCTCTACTTTGACAATCACATTGCCAAAGTGGTTAGAAAAACCTATATATTTCACCTAATCACAAAAGTTCACATCTAAATCAAGAGAGGTCATTGTGCCCCTCTACTCATCGCTCATCAGGCCCATAATTGAGTGCAATGCCCCATTTGGGATGTAACTTACCTGACACCTGCAACAGCTGGAGAGACCTCAAAAATACCTCACCAAGAGGATCATGGGCCTCAAACAGATGCCCTATGCAGCTCGATTAAAGAAACTCCAGCTCTACTCAGTTGCTTACCGTCTACTCAGAGGCGATCTCTGCCTGACGTACAAGGCCATGTCTAACCTGAAATTGTTGGACATGCTCCACCTCAAGAAAACCAAATCCATTAGAGCTACACGCTCCAGGGATTTAAACCTTAACACAACAATAAATAGGACATGCTGGAGGGATAGATTCATATCCCAAAGGCATCCCTAGCTCTGGAATAGAGTCCCAGTCCATGTTAGGCAGAGCCCCTCGCTGACCCTCTTCAAGAGAAATCTTGATGAGTGGATGGGAAATCGTAAATTTACTCCTGGGATCACTTTTATGGCCCTGCTGGAAAGAGGCTCAGGAATCTAGTATAAAAGGGAGGCAAAAGCCAACACATTCTGGCTAGGCTTATAAATGCCCTAGGGCAGATAGCTAGTACCTACCTATGAACCTATGAACCTATTAACCACTAATGAAGGGGAGAGGATACTGCACTCCCTGGATGTGCACAGACAACTTAGATTCTACCTGGATAAGACCAAGACCATCAGATAGACTAACCAGCTCTTTGTCTCCTTCCACTCCTGAGCCCTGGGCAAGGCAGTCTCCAAGCAAACCATTGCATGCTGGATCAGGAAAGCTATTTGTTTCTGCTACTCTCACCATGGAAAAGAACCCCCAATGGGAATCAAAACCCATTCCACTAGAGCTGTGGCCACCTCAGGGGCCTTCATGAAAGGCCTAGACACAGCATCCATTTTGGAAGCAGCCACCTGGGCCACCATCCACACCTTCACCAAACATTACAAATTGGATCAAGTTTCCAGAGCTAGAACAACATTTGCCAGAGCAATCCTGCAGGGTCTTATAGAACCTTTTGCATCTACCACCACCCTCTCCTCCTTTTAAGTGGTGGTATGCTTCCACACCTAGAATACTGTAACATAAGAATAGAAGGACAGAGAATAGTTGTGTAAAATCATACTTTAACCATAGATGTCCTTCTCTTCCATGTTGCAGTATTCCTTTCCACCCACCAGTCCCCCCTAGTCTTATACCTTCCTGTACTACCTACATTTCAGTAGGTCTCCAAGTTACACACCTGTAAACAACTGACACACCTCCTGCTTGTCCTTATTCTCTGCTTGCTGGCCTTCAAGTTCTGAGGATTGTGCATGCAGATGTCACATTTAAGGCCCCTTGGTTTATGGCCCTAAGTGTGACATCCCACGCATACTACAGCAGCCAAGCTGAAGCTTTTGTATAGAAGCCAATGTACAAGTCACCTGAGGGCAGGAAATCCCACACCTAGAATGCTGCAACATGGAAGAGAAGGACATATATGGTCATGGTAAGATTTTACACAACTATTCTTTCTATCCATTTCAGTCCCACTGATAATCTATGATTGCTCTGCCATTTGTTTGAATCTTCAGTGGTTTATGTTGCACCACTGTCATAATGTAGAGGTTTTGGGGCTGCTGTTCTTGCTGAAAGTCTCTAGTGAAATCCTAAAGCCCTCTTGTGTTTTTGCAAAAAGTCTCCAGCCAGGTCTTAATGCCCTACCATGTTACATCTTCAGACTTATTTTATTTACAGAGGCTTGTATTGGCCACCAAGCTACCACAGGGCCCCCACAGCCAACACAGGCCCTAGGCAACTGCCTAGTTCATCTAGGGCTAAATTCATCTCTGAATTATCATATCTTGGAAACTGTGCAAACTCAGCACATATTGTTACAAACTCTTTGTTAACCAGACATATGCTTTCACATGGCAACAAGAACATCCTCTAGTTGTGCATGTTTATCGAGATATTTACAGAAATATGAAAACATGCTTAATTGTATAACTAGAAATATAAACAACACTGAATTCCTCACAAGATCTGCAACTTAAACCACGAATATCAAAGACAATGTTCTTAAACATCATCTAATGTTTCATCTGATGTCATGCAACAGCTTGTATGTCACTTGGTTTTTGAAGTATTAAGTATATACAGGAATATTGTTTATTTTCATAATTACTAATAAACAGCTAGAAATATATTGGGTATATTGTTATATAAATGGACATTGACAATGAATTTTCCTGTTACCCACCATAGCATATTACTCACACCACAATAATATGTACGGGTCTTAGATAAAATATTAACATAAATATGAACATATGAATAATAATTAACAAACAGTGATTCATTTCTCTACTGCAGGATATCCTAGATTAACAATCTTAGTGTCATCTTGTTAATAACTCATTGACCTTTCTAATATTGCCTATTATTAACTAATAAATCACTTAGTTAAAGAAGCCAGACTTCAAAAACTTTTGGGCACCATAAAGAGCAATGGGTATGAACTGGTAGTATACACAAAGGCACTATAGGCTTGAATGAGTTAAGTAGGATGGAAGGTGCCTCACCTGGCCAGTGGTTTGAAATGCTGTCAGTACTTTACTACAGACTGATATGATTGTAGATATGGCAATTGTTGCATTCCACAAAAGACAGTTATGTGTGGATACAGCAGTAAATATACCACTAGAACAGTTTGAGTAGTACAGCAGGTACACTATCCACCAATTAAAAAACCTGATGTTAATGTCATTAATGAGTCATCTCAGCCTTCAGAAATGAGCTTTTCCTAATTAACAAGAGCAGACAACTAGAAGGTATAAATTGGAGGTTGTTTTAGGCCAGTACTGTTAGAGAAAGTGTAGCCTTATGACTCATTTTATCAGGATAGGTAGAAGCATCTAGGCAAAGTGAAGTTGGTATTTACTTACTATATCAAAGAGAAAGGAATATTAAATGATTTAAAGAATTGTGGTAAATAAAGTGTATTCAATATTGGAAACGGCATAAGTTATTCTCAATTGAGTAAACATTCTTGATAAATTAAATGTATAGCCTGACACTAATTAGTAAATACACTAACCAGAAGGAACTAGCTTACGATAAAGCTATTTCTTTAGGGGAGGGTATAAGATAATGGGTCTTAGGTACAGACTAATTTGTCCTGGACTCCTTTAATCGATATCTGGGTCCACCACCCTGCCCATACAAATTTTAATGGCAGATACAGAGTAGATAAGTGGAGCTGGCCTTGGTTTCAGGGAATAACCACACTGTTAATCAAAATCAAAAGAATGGAGCAGGTATAGGAGACAAGGACTGCTGCACAGGGTATAAGATATGTTGAATGGAAGCAGTTGCACTTATTTTTTTACAAGAACTAGTAAAAGAAGCAGTATCTGCCATCCACCCCATGTAGATTAAAAAGAGGCTAGATACAATTCCAGATTAACAGGGTAGAGATAATTGCTTACTTGGTAAGGAATTGGATAACTCAAAAAAGAAGATAAGTAAGTGAAAGGAGGTTGATTTATGGTGAGTGGATTATGATGGATTAAGTACAATGATGGTGGGGGGGGGTGCATCACCTTCCAGTAATTTAAAAAAAACAGACAGTTTGCTACCACTAGGTTATACACTGGTATTTATAGTAAGTGGTATGTCTCTGCAAAAGAGAAGTATGTGTTTTAAAGGCAGCTGTAAAGATCCCAAGTGGTTTGAGAGGTAGAACAAGTAAATTCCTACTGATTAAACAAGCTGATGTGTTCATAACTTGTCAGCCTTCACAGTTTGCACAAACTGACTATTCCAAACAACCAAGGGCAGATATCTGATCAGTGCAAATTGTAGAGTATAGGTAGAGTCCTTAGTCAACTGAAGCAAAAGCTTTAGGCATATTGAAATTGAAACTAGAACATAATATAAAAGGTTATGGAATACCAAATGTTTTAATGAATTCTACCTATAATCCTAGGAAATACAATGTAGTTTAGTCTTGTGACAATTTATGCCTTGCTACTACCCACCCTTAGACCGTACCTCATTTTTCAATGAGGGCTAGGGCAGTCAAGACAAAGGTGAATTTATGAATACTCACCCAATCATCCAGTTCACATTTGAAGGAAGGTAATATATGACATTGCTTAATTTGCAATGGGAGTATATTCCAGAGGTGGAAAACATACTACATAATGAGTGTATCTGTCCATCTGTTTTTATTTATGTGCTGATACAGATTTAGATCCCTGGTTCTGGTGTTTATGGGACTATTTGATTTGTGGTGAAACAAGACATCCAGGACACTGGGTTCCTAAAGGCATGGAAAGTAAACATACATCTATAAGTTTACCTGGCTTTTCTCAGCTTAGTTTAAGGCTTTTAAGCCAGTGATCATCTTAATTAGGAACCTCTGAGGTTTGATCCACTTATTAATGGGTGGTAACCCTAACCTTACCCTTCTCCCAACCCTAACCCTACATCTTGCCTTAAAATATTCTTCCTGAAACACTGCCATTACACAAAACAGACTTAAATGCAAAGAAACACAAACAGACTCTACCAACACTACCTCTATCCCCTTACCTAGCTCTAACCCTAACCCTAAAATACACACACTGACAAATAATCATACAAAACCTATCCCCTCACATAACCTTGACCCTAACCTAGCACTCAAACAAACCCACAAACACTGTCAGCCCCTCCAAATGCACCTCACCTGCCTCAACAAAACATACCATGGACATTTTGGATACTGAGCTATCTCTATGATCGACATTATAAACCACTCATAGAATTTGCCGACCAAATGCATGCTCAACAAAATGCAGGGGAACCACATAGATAGATAGATAGATAGATAGATAGATAGATAGATAGATAGATAGATAGATAGATAGATACACATTATAGATATACAGATTTGGATTTCTTTTAATAGTCTCTGTTTGTAAGACAATTATGGGTGCTGTTCAAACTTAGATAAAGGAAACAAACCAAAAGCAGAAACATATATTGTTAAAATAATTGATGCAATTTAGCTATGAGGGAACCAAGTGCAGATAACAAAGACAGATTATGCCTCTTAGAATTTACAGTATACTTTTGTTTTCTAATTTCCCATAATGTTCCTCCTGGGAAATGGGATTTATTTATGTATGTATGTATGTATGTATGTATGTATTTATTTATTTATTCGTTCATTGGCATTTGTTTACTGGGATACTCCACTGGGCCATTAATAGCCCATTTTCAGTGGAGGCCTGGGGAGAAAAGCACAGAATTCAAGTGAATATAACAAGCATGAACAATTAGTTAAAATTATACATCATAACTACAATAACAAGCTTACTCAAGTGAGTATGAGGCAAAAATGATTATTAGACATTTTGATGAAATTCACACACATAGTCAGTGTCTGGCAATTAACAGTTGTAAGAAAATAGATGTAGAACACAACACAGAGTAGGCCACTTTCTACAGCTGTTACTAGCTAATATTACAGAATGAAATAGTGATGAAGCTTTAGAATAAAGTGGTAGGGATAATGCAGGAAATGTTATAGGCATATGTTACCTATAGTTAAAAAGAAACAAATTGAGGAGAAAGTGTAAGAATGTGAGAGAAGCTATGGAAGTGAAAGTGGTCAGGACTTTAAAGTTGGAGGTAAGGTACATTTGCAGGTCCATATGGAGGAGAAGTATGTATGTAAGGAAGTTTTAAAAACTGCAAGGTTTAGGTTGGATCTAAGTGATAAAGGAAGATAATTCCAGTTTTCACTACTGAGTAAGAGTATAGAGGTTGGCCTACAGGTAGGTTGGGTTTATATACCTGTAGAAGATGCTGATTTTCAGATCTAAGGGACCTTTTTGGTAGGTAGTAAACTGAATAGTGAGGTGATGGTGGGACATTCAGAAGGTTTATTTACTAATTTGTGACCAGTTGTTAATTGTTTAGTAGGAAAGATAATGTGGTAGTTCAAGCCAATGAAGAGAATGTAATGCTATACAGTGGTGGGTAAAATATAAGACATTGCTGGCAAGCTTTGCAACTTTGTTGTAACATATTTCACGTTCTGACTGTAGGATAGATAGGTAGTAAATTAGTCAGTAATGAAACTCCATGGCTTAGGGAGGGTAGTAAATATGTGATGGCAAAGGTTTTTCTTTTACTGGATGAGCTTAGAAAGTGTTTATGCCTATACATAATGCCAAGTTTTTCGTGAGTTTTGTTGATGTGCTGAATATACAAGTCAAATTTTGTGTTCATCTATAATTCTCCCTAGTAATTTAGTGTGGGATACTGCTTCAATTGCTGTTTTGCTCTGAGAGAGTATAGTAAATTGGTCTTTGTTTATATTTTTTTTCCTTAGGTGTGAATAGAATTTGCTTGGTTTTGTTTGGGTCGAGTAACAGGTGATTTTTGTTAACCCGTTTTTCTTTTTCTTTTTTTTTTTTTTTAAATAATCATTTTTATTGTTTTTCAAAACCATAATACAATTCACACACTATTTACATTATGTACAAAATTGCTTCCAATGTTCAGTTCCATTTCAAATTTCCACATCATACATTAAGAATAGATATCGTATTAATCAAGTAAAGGAAAATGTAAAAAATAAACAGAAAAACATCTACTACAGACAATTATAAACCAACTCAAGCCAACAATCTGTATTGTTTCTACATCTTCTATCTAATCTAAGAATGTGTTTGTACACTTGCAGAATGTCCTAAAAGAAAGTGGATAGGAACCTCTAAGCCAATATAATGTTAAAGATTTGCTCCCAAATTTTTATACTATTTATACTTTTCTTATTATTACTAATTAATAATTTATGCGCTAAAATATGCTTGATCGTTAACAACCTGAATTTTTGCCACAATGTCTGTGCTGGTTTCAACCAATTTGTGGCTATATATAATTTCATTAATAAACTGATATTCATAATTACTATCTTTTTTGATTTGTCTAAATTCTCCGGTGGAATATGTAGAATCAAAAATTCCCAGGTGAGTGTTGAGTTTTGGTAACCCATTTTTTGTAGCGGTAACTTTAATGAGTTCCACAATTTATAAATGCACTTGCAACTCCAGAACATGTGTAGCAGGTCTGCTGTCTGATCTAAACACTGTGGACATTTAGGTGAATTTTTTGAATCAAATTTATGAAGAGTGAGATGGGTATAATACGCATTGTTAAATATCATCAGTTGAGTAAAGACCAGTTTTTGAAGTGATACGGATTTCAATGTTAAGTTAAACGCCTCTACTATCTTACTATCATCTAGGGATACCAATTTCTCTTTCCAGTATTTCGACAAAAGAATATGATTATTATATTTTCTCTCTTTTATCATTTTATACGCTGAGGATATGTATTTTCTGTCTTGTTGCAATGCTTCCCACAGATGGCAAAAAATAACTAGTTCCTCTTCTTTGATTTCGGAATTATTAAAATAATTTATGGCAAGATCTTTTATCTGCCTCATTATAATTAAATAAGAAATGGGAAGGTTCATCTCTTTTAAGATATCCTGTACTGCTACTCCTAAGAAGGGGTATAAGTCACTTACAGTTAAATCCTTAATAAATGGAAATTTCTTTAAATCTATCAATTGATTATCAATAGTCATGTTAGGATTCCCATGAAACAGTTGAAACATCATCATATATTTTAATAGGTTCAAAGAGGCAAACAGAGTTTGAGTTGCCATTGCCCATATCTTAATGTGCTCCATTAAATCATATTTGCTCAGTGTTCGTTTATTTAAAAATGGTACAGCTTTAACATTAATTCTCGTTCCTTTTATATGTTTAGAATTTAGCAGCACCCATTTGGGTGTCCATTTTCTATTATTACTGTCCAAGTAAGACACCCTTAAAATCCTATTGGCCTGAATCACTGTATAATACATCTCAAAATCCGGTAAATCCAACCTCCCCCCTAGTTTTAGGAGCCATCAGTTTCTCATAAGATATTCTCATTTTTCTGGGTTCCCACAGAAATTTCCACAATCCTATCTGAAACTGCTTAAAGAATGTTTTCGTGATTTTCAGTTGTGCTGCTTTAAAAATATAAAGCATTCTGGGGAGAACATTCATTTTTATTATCGCTGCTCTTGCCATCATCGGTAGCTTCAATTTACTCCATCTTTTCAAATACAATGTTATTCGGTCTCCAGTTGCCTTAATATTATTAATAAAGAATTCTCTATTTTCAGTTGAGAAATCAATCCCCAAATATTTTATTCTTTCTTCTGTCCTTACTTGACCTATCAATGGTAGCATTGAAAAAGGTGTAGGTGTCTTTAAAGGGAATATTTTGGTTATTTTAAAATTTAGTTTGTAATTAGAAATTCTCTCTAACCCGTTTTTCTATAGAAGTGAAGGTGAGTTGTGGAGTATGTTGGAGGTTATGTATGGAGTCGGCTGAAAAGAAAATACTTGAATCATCTGCATATTGAATAATAGAGCCATGATTGAGCGAGGAGTATAGATTATTGATAAATATGCTAAATAAGAGACGCCCTAGTACTGAGCCTGGGGAACACAGCTACGGTTTTGGGGATAAGAAGAGAGTGAGGAATTCCATCTAACTGCTTGTTGTCTGTTTGACTGACAGCTTTTGAACCAGATGAGCGAAGAGGAGGAGGAGAGTCAGTTTAGAAGAAGTGGATTAGCCACTGTATGAAATGCTTTTGAAAGGTCTAGAAATAGTACTTACGAACCATACATGGCACAACTATTTTGTTCTTTTCTATTTTTCTCCATATTATTTGTGGCTTCTAGATTCCCACATACTATTTAAAGAACTAAGGATAGTGATTTACCGTATTGAGTATACTATAGTATACATAGTTTCACACATACAAGGTACTGGTATTTAGCGGATTGGAATTGGTTTATATACTTTACATTTTGTATTAGGTACTTATATCTTGGTTCAACGACATAGTGGGGCCTTTTCTTGCCATACTGTCCTGCTATACCTAAAAATATATATCCATTCCTTAGTTAGTTGGATATAGGTCATCTCACGGTGACTAATTATTATATATTTAATATAACTCCAAACCCATGGATTTAGATAACATTTTAGAAGGGTTGTGTGCTGATCGGGAGGATATCAAAGTCTTTGGTCTTGATTCCATCCCAAGCAACAACAGGAATAATGACAATTCGTTTGCACAAGATGAATGCCAGTCAGCTTTCTTTAACTTGGAAAAAGCCCTGAAAGGACTACGTGCCAACATATGGCACCAGAGGCTATTCAAAACCTACTTATTTAAAAAACTAGTTCCTAGGGGGCTTCTCATTAGATTAAAACCGATGGTCAGCAGATCTGAACAGAGGCTGACTGATGAATGGAATGAGGCAGTACAAGAAGGATCTATGAGATTTGTTAAAATACTGGCTGGCTATTATGAAAGAGCAATTGATACTAATATAGTGGAAATCAAGGATCTTAGTACCAAATGCAAGAAATTTGAGTCTACAGACAATTATGAAACCATGGTAACAAATTTATCCAAGGAACTAACTCTATATGACAAACTAACTAAGGAAAGGAAAATCAGAAAATGTAATAGGGATGTCACCGACTACAGTCGGGGACGTCCTTTTGAAATTCAAAGGTCTGTTAGATTCAAGGACATGTCCTCAGGTAATGGTAGGACAGAGACAAGAAAAAGGCTGAGGTCTATTCTGAAACGTAAGGATAAAGTATATACCAGTACCTCGGGTGAAGAGTCTTCCCTTACCGACAGTGAAGGGACACTATCAGTGAGTTCACCAGCAAAAAAGAAAACCTAATGTTTCCACCCCTTTAGGAGTAATATTAAATGCAGAGGGGGGCATAGACACTCAAAAAGGTCTAGATATGGACTCAATGGATGGGTTGATACAAGTGCTATTGAAATGAACGAGACTGTGTTCAATAATGTTCTCAACCTTTCAAAAACTGTTTTAACTATGGATCAACAAAAAATTCTAAATAAAAGCTTGGGATTCATACCTAGCTTTTTCTGTGATCAATATCAGACTGTAACTGACCTATTAGAATTTTGCCGTTGTCTTAACCTAAAAATATTTTTTTCAGATAAAGATAACAGCAACTCCCAAAGATCAACTGAATTTCGTTTTCTCAAATCCACATTCCAGCCCCCTATGAATACCCATGTAGCTGCTTTTCAACAGGCGGTGCTTAGAGAACTACACTTTCCACCATACACTAGTGATATATCACATGATAACATCAATGATTCAGAAAGGAAGGCCTTGATGGAACTTAAAAACAATAATAAAATTGCTATCCTTCAGGCAGATAAAGGTGGAGCTGTGGTTATTTTGGACATGGATTATTACATACAGGAGGGTCTCCGACAATTGTCAGACTCAAGATGTTACATGTACATGGGCATAGATCCCACTCCTACTTTCAAAAAAGAGATTGATGCATTTTTGCACAATGCAGTTGAGGAAGGCATCTAATATAGCCAAACATCTTATGGTCAAGGACCCATGCAAACAAATATTATATTTACTACCAAAAATACACAAATCTCTGACTACTCCACCAGGGATACCGATTGTCTCTGGCCATGGCTCATTGGCCGAATCTCTAGCAGTATTTCTCACACAACAGTTGCAACCGCTTTTGGTCTATGTTAGAGCCAGGATCAAGGATACAATGCAATTTTTGCAGATAATACAGGAGACACAAATTGAACCAGATTGGTTACTATGCACACTGGATGTTAAATCCCTCTATACGAGCATTCCACATTGGGCGGGACTACAACCCCTTCAGTTTTGGCTAGATAAATCTAATCTATACCCACTTGGCTTCAATACATTAATTATATGTATGTCTGAACATGTTCTGAATAAAAACATCTTGTACTTCCAAGGGGAATGCTACTGGCAACTTCAAGGGACCACTATGGGAGCATCCTTTGCTCCCATTTATGCGGATTTGTTCATGGCTTACCTGGAAGAATGCTTGATATACAATACATCTACCAAATGGCACACTGCTACAGTCATCCCTCTCCACAAAAGAGGAGTGACTACAGACCCTGGGAACTATCCCCACATTAGCCTGATGCATCTGATATGCAAAGCAATAGAACACATCATCATGGACCTAATAAACAAACATATAGTGAATCTCCAAACTCTGGATCCCACACAGTTTGGTTTTTTGAAGGGTAGATCATGCCTATTCAACTTGGTCGACTTCTTTGAGTCAGTCACCAGAGCTGTGGATGAAGGCAAGGTGGTTCATACAGCTTACCTTGATATGGCCAAGGCCTTTGATACCATTCCCATCCTAGGAATCATAGAAAGACTCACTAAGCTAGGCATCAACCCCCTATATCAATAGGTGGGTTGCTAACTGTGAAAGTAGTTGACTCCAAGTCAGACTGCCGATCAGTCACGAGTGGTGTTCGACAGGGTTCGGTCCTGGGTCCTCTCCTGTTTGGTATCTCCTTCTCTGAAATCCAGGCCAACATGCAGGGACTCTGGCTGACAAAGTTCACAAATGATTGCAAGTTGGGAGATATTATTAACTCCCCAAGTGATGTTGACATCCTACAGAAAGGCCTCACTGAGACCAATGACTGGTGTCAGAACCATGGCCTTAAGCTCAATGCCAAAAAATGTGTCATCATCCTCTTTAGGAAAAACACAATTCCCATGAATTACCACATCAATGGTAGTCCACTGAACACAGAAGGTGTTATAAGATTGGAACACAGGTTGATAGCAACCTCCCTTTTGATCACCACATTGCCACTGTGGTCAGAAAGTCCTTCTATGTGGCACATCTCATTACTTAAGGTTTTGCATCCAGGAAGAAAGAGGTCATTGTCTCCCTCTACTCTTCCCTCATTAGGCCAATCATTGAGTACAATGCCCCATTTGGCATGTACTTCACTAGACACCTACAACAACTGGAGAAGCTGCAAAAGTACCTCACAAAGAGGATCCTAGGCCTTAAACACTTGTCCTATATGGACAGACTCAGAAAACTCCAACTATTTGCTGCCTCATATCACCTACTTAGAAGCACTCTCTGCTTGACTTACAAAGCCATGTCTGACCCAGCTCTGCTAGAAATGCTACATCTAAAGAAATCCCAATCCCTCCACACCAAATGCTCCAGAAACCTCAACCTCTTTACCACAATCAATAGAATGTGCTGGAGGGACAGGTGCATAACCCAGAGACTGCCCATGCTATGCAATATACTTCCCATACATGTCAAGCAGAGCACCCTGCTTACCCTCTTTAAGAGAAATCTTGATGAGTGGATGGGAAATAGAAAATTCACCCCGGGGATAACTCCAGTGGCTCTACTCGACAGAGGCACTGGGAACTATGGTCGGGTGGCACAATTCCAGGGTAATCCTATAGTCTAGGCTTGTAAAGGCCCCAGAGTTATTAACCTACTACACACTTATATACCTAAGAACCTATGAAGCTCCTTTCTTGTGCTGCCTGTCTAGCCTTATAGTGTTGAAACCAGAAGGAGAAAAGAATTCTGAGTCTTTTATGTTTGGTTTGAGCCAGGTTTCTGTGATGGCAATAATATCTGTTTGGATATGAGATGTCCAGGAGTGGAAGTCAGTGATGTTCTTTTGAATACTATGGAAGTTCAGTATGAGTAAATGTAGGGATTTAAGGGAGCTGGATTGATAGGACACATTAGCTATAGTGGGATCTGGACCGGGTTGGGTATCACCACTAAGAAGTATAGTTGAAAGTCTAGGTGTGTAAATAGGTGGCTGTTGGTACTTTTTGCGTCTGCTAAGGTGTATGCTGTTAATGTATGCATGGAGTTTTATAGATAGAATTTTAAGTTTGTGGAAGATAAGTGGTTTTATAGGAAAGAGGTTGGAAGATATATCAGAGTAATGGTTTGAGTGGGGTGCAAGAAATGATATAACTGTTGTAGGTTTAGAGGGAATGGAGATAGGGTTAAGAGTTGTGAGCTGAACCAGTACAAAGAGAAGTAGGAAAATATGAATATTTACTAATGAATGTGTGACTAATAGGGACATAGTAGTAATGATGTTGATATAGATACTAGTAGGAGTAAGGTGTAATATGGAGTAGAGTAGCTGGGGTAACTGTAGAGCACTGTGTGAGAGAAAATGTTTGGGCCTTTAGGAAATCAAATATTAGAATGAGTAAAATCTAGTTTGTAGTAGATAGTATAGGGATTGGAAGAGGGTGAGTTTAGGAAGATAGAAGTAGAGTAGGAGAGGTTAGGTGAAGAGAGGATGCAATAGTGAAGTGATTAGTGTAGTTGTAGGTGTGAGTTTCGCTAAGAGCTATAAGTTTAGGAGTAGTAGGTGTGGGTTGGAATTGGGGGTAGGGTAGGGGAGCAGAGTGAGGCACAGTGATTGATATATATATATATATATATATATATATATATATATATATATATATATATATATATATATGGGTTCACTTTATAACATCGAAATACTGAAATGTCAAATTTCAGTATCTCGAAGCTATAAAGTCAAATGTTACAAATAGCGAACGTTCATAATTGCGAATTTCACATATCTCAAAAATATGTCGAATTCGCAGTTACGAAGTTGCGCTACGTAATGTCCGGGTTTGTGTTTTGTTGGTGCGCGGTGCCGTGTGTGGATGTAGTTGTTATGTCAGGTAAGTGAGTGTTTTGTAAGGGTTTTGAGTGGGAGTTAGAGTGTGTGTGAGGGATTGGAGAATGTGCGTGTGTGAGTGAGCTTTTGTGTTGTGTTTGTGCGATCTCGGAGTTAGTATATATAAGTAGGGGGGAGTGGGGGGTGCAGCCCCTATAGAAATGCAGGGTCTTGCCCCCCTGCTTATGTGTGTGTGAGTTGTGTATGTGTGTTGTTTTTTGTTTATGTTGTGATGTGGGTGTTGTGTTATATGTTTAGTGTAGTGTGTGCGGTGTTTTCGGTTATGTGGTTTCGCGGTTTTTGTTTGTTGGTGTTTTGTGGATTCGGTTTTATAGTCTCGAGATACTGAAATTCGATATTTTAGCATTTCGAGGTTATAAAGTGAATATATATATATATATATATATATATATATATATATATATATATATAAATATATATCTATATATATCTATATATATATATATATATATATATATATATATATATATATATATATATATATACATACACATGCATATATTGATTCCTGGGCCTTCCTCAATTAACTTTTCCAACTGGATCTACCAGAGGGAGACTACCTTCTAGTCACATTAGATATCAAAGCCCTCTACACTAACATTCCCTACAAAGAGAGGTTGTCATTGACCAAATCCTTCTTAGAGAAACAAACCAAAATGAACCCCACCAGAGCAACCACCCTCTGTGAACTTATTTCAATAGTACTACACAACAATTTCTTTGAATTCAATAGCAAAGTTTGTCAGCAACAGAGAGGAGTAGCTATGGGTTCCAAGATGCCACCCACATATACTAATATAGTACTGAGCACCTGGGAGACTCAAACACTTGTAAATCACCCTGGCTTTGAAAACACCTGTCTGTACCATCATTACATTGACAACATCGTTTTTATCTGGGGAGTATCCAGAAAAGAACTTGACACATTTTTCACCATCCTGGCAAAAAGTTTAGCTTTTCTCTCCTTCACCATTTCTTACATCAGGGTCACTGCCCAATTCCTGAACCTCAAGGTCTCATTAGTTAGAGGTAAGACTGTTTTCAAGTCCACCATTTACCTCAAGAAAACATTCAGAAACAATTACCTTGAATTTTCAACTTCATAGGTTCATAGGTTGGTACTAGGCTATCGGCTTTAGGGCCTATACAAGCCTAGCCATAACAATTCCCTGGCTATTTCTTCCCACAGTATTTACTTCCCTGGACCCATGCCTAGCAGAGTGACTGATGTGATCCCTGGGGTGAATTTCCTATCTTCCATCCAATCATCAAGGTTCCTTTTGAAGAGAGCCAAAGAGGGCTCTGCTTGACATGTATGACCAGTCTATTCCAGAGTCTGGGGACTATCTGGGTCAGGAACCTATCCCTCCAGCATGTTTTGTTCATTTTGATGACAAGGTTTAGATCCCTGGAGCGTGTGTGTCTCTGAGGGATTGGGATTTCTTTAAGTGTAGCAGGTCCAACAGCTCTGGGTTTGACATGGCCTTGTATGTTAAGCAAAGATCGCCTCTGAGTAGACAATATGCGACAGAGTATAGGTGGAGTTTTTTAGACAGTCAGCATAGGGCATCTGCTTTAGGCCTGTGATTCTTTTAGTTGAGGTATTTCTGCGGCCTTTCCAGTTGTTGCAGATGTCTTGAGAGGTACATACCAAATGGGGCATTGTATTCTATAATGGGTCTAATGAGAGATGAGCAGAGTGGCACAATGACCTCCTTTTTACTGGATGAAAAGCCCTTAGTGATGAGGTGTGCCACATAGAAGGATTTCCTGACTGTTGTGGTGATGTGGTTATCGAAGGTGAGACCACTGTCCACCTGTCTCCCTAAGTCTCTTATCACACTTTCGGTGTTTAGTGTACTGCCACCTATGTTGTAATTCACGGGTACATGTTTTTTCCCAAAGGGGATAACTATACATTTCTTGACATTGAGCTTGAGCCCATGGCTCTGGCATCAAGCATCTGTTTCTCTAAAGCCCTTTTGTAGAATATCCACATCATTTGGGGATTCAGTAATGGCTCCCAGTTTGCAGTCATCTACGAACTTTGTTAGCTAGAGTCCATTAGTGTTGGCCTGTACTTCAGGGAAGTAGATGCCAAACAAGAGTAGTCCCAGGCCTAAACGCTGAGGTACTCCACTTGTCATTTGTCTGGAGCTGGATTTGGAGTCAGTAACTTTTACAGTGTGGGTGCAGTCAGTAAGCCAGTTGGTAACCCATCGAGTGACATAGGGATTAATGCCCAGCTTAGTAAGTTTATCTATGATTCCAGAGTGGGGGGTGGTGTCAAAGGCCTTGGCGAGGTCCAGATAGGCTGTGTGGACCACCTTATCCTTGTCCACGGCTCTGGAGACTGATTCAAAGAAGTCAATCAGGTTCAGGAGACATGATTGGCCCTTCACAAACCCAAACTGCATGGGGTCCAGTGTTTGAAGGTTGCCAGTGTCTTTGTTTAGTTCCATGATGATACATTCCATGGTCTTGCAGATCAGGCTCATCAGACTGATGAGGCAGTAGTTCCTGGGATCCAAGGTGGGTCCCCCCTTGTGGAGTGGGATAACTGTAGCTGTGCGCCACTCAGTGGGCACGAAGCCTGAGGTGAGGCTATGATTAAACATGACACTTAGGTGAGGTGCCAGTTCATTTTGTAGTTCATATAGTACACAGCCTGGGATGTCGTCTGGTCCCATGATTGCTGTATTCTTAGCTTTGGAGAGTGCGTTTTTACCTGTGTGCCCATTGTTAGTGGAATTTGGCAATCTTTTGGTATTGATATGGCCCCTTTAGGGGGTGAGAGGGGGTGAAGTTTGCACTAAATTGATCTGACAGGATATTGGCAATATCCTTGGGATCAGTATATTTTATGCCATTCTGTTGTAGGTCAGAGCAGATCGGAGCATTGCCATTTAGATTCTTGACATAGTTATAGAATGCCTTGTGGTTGTCTCTGAAATCTTTGGCAATTTTATTTTCATAACTAGCTTTGGAGGATTTTATGAGGGATCTCAGCTTTTACTGAGACTGGTAAGAGAGTTTTTTGCATACTGGGATTTTTCTCTTTTCTGCAACGGTTTCTTCCTTTTGTTGTAAAGTTTGTTTATGGCAAGGGACCACCAGATTGGCTTCCTTTTTTTGGAGGAGAGCATCTTGATTCTATTGGGGATGGCATGATTCATGCACGAGTGGATGTGCTCTTACAGTGCCTTAGTGTAGGGTTCAGAGGTCGAAATTTCAGTTCCCATCTGCATGGGTGTCATGAAGTTTGCCACTTCTGACTTGAGTAGTATGAAGTTGGCTTTGGAGAAGTTTTTTTATGGAGGTTTCCTTATTGGGGGGTTGGAGGTGGGATGTGGATGTCAAGGGTGATTAGCTTATGGTCAGACCTGACTAACGAGGGGGCGACCATAGGTGTGGAGCATCGATTTCCCATGTTGGTAATGACCAAGTCTAGGATATTGTAGTCCCTGGTATGACTAAGGATTAGTTGATCCAGGGCATTTGAATTTATGAATTCCAAGAACAATTGGGCAAAGGTGTTGGTACATGAGTAGTTTTCCCAGTTAATGGCAGGGTAGTTGAAATCACCCAGTATTAGGGTGTTTGGTTGTATGTTAATATTTATCAGTATGTTTAGAAAAAGTGTAGTGATAATCTTGGGGCATGGTGGGGGAGCTACAATTTGGATTGCAGTCTTACCTAGTGTTAGTTGCACCTGGAGAATTTCAAATGCATTTTGTTGGGTAACTAGCCTGTTGTTGTGAATATCCCTGGTGAATATGGACACTCCTCCACCTTTAGTGTTTCGATCCTGGTTTGGTGGCCTAAAAGTGTGGTAAGAGTTGTAGCCTGGTATTGCAGGGGTGCTTTCTGGAGCCTTGAACCAGGTCTCAGTTACTGCACAGATATCGATGTTCTCCATTTTTAGGAGTGCCTTGATAGAGAGTACATTTTGAGGTTTAGACTTCTAGCACTGAGTAGCATTACCTTCAGATATTGCATGCTTGTATCTGTTACGGAGGTGGTTTTGTCCTTTGAAGTTTGCCTAAAAAAGGTGCTATGGGGTGGCAAGAGCCTTAGCCAGTAACCTGAATCCCAGGGACAACAGGTGTAGACAATCTCTGGCAAAGCATTGTGATCTGTCAATCATGTCGTCCCAGGCAGACAGATACTGGATCCCCTTTGACACCAGCAGCTTAGCCAATTGTTGAAGTCAATCATTTTGTCCTTATACTGCGGTAGAATTCTGGGCAAAGGCAGGATGCTACTCAGGGCTAGGGTCATACCTTCCTGGGCCACATGATCTGAGAGCTCTTCCATGTCTCTTTTCATGTAGTCCAGGGAGGTACATGTCAAGTCACTTACTCCAAGATGGACAATGCCAGAGTCATATTTGTACTTGTTGTGGAGTGACTTGAGTGCATGCATTATGTGGTAGATCCTGGCACCCGACAGGCAGCTGACTGTAATTTTCTCCTTGTTCAGCCTGGTGAGTGGGACATCAATGTCCCTCACTATAGAGTCACCTATGACTAAAGTGTTGGGTACGTTGTCTTGCCTTATGGGCTGTTGTTGGGTGGCACACTGGTGTTGTGAGCTATGTGACACTTTGGTTGTGATTGGTGTTTGTTTGCATTTCAGCTTTGGAGGTCCTTTTGGCTTGGGCAGGTTAATGTTAAGAGCCTCCACATATGTGGGTTTAGAGTTGCTATGTGTGGGTGTTAGTGGTGTGGGTTTAGAAGGGCTATGTATTGCTTGAGGTGTAGTGTGGGTGTTAACCTTCTCCTCTTGACTGTCTAGCACAATCTTGGGTGGAGAGAGCTTTGCTTTCAGTTTGACTATGTAAGTGCATCTCTCACAGGTTGTAGTGTTGGATGGTAGGAGGATAGGGTTGTCTGTGTACATGAGGCAATTGCTGCATTGCCCCAGTATGCCCAGATTCACCAGGTGGACAGGAGAAATCACCAGAAGCTGACCCTTGGACATGCCTGGTTGGTGCTTTTTTTTTTTTTTTTTGTAAAGTACAAGAGCTGTTTTCCCTTACCTTAGCAAAGTACTTTGCAATTATAAGCTGTTTAGTGTCTACGGTTAATTTCTCCTTATTAACAAGGAGAGTTGAGTGCTTATATCAGTTTAAGACTTCATAGTGCTTCCAGCAGGTTTTAAAGCAAGTGCTAGTCGCAGGGATGCTTAAAGATAAGATGAAAATAAATGGTTTATCCTAAACACTGCAGGGTTCACTAGAGGAGTTAGATGTGAAAGTAGGTAACTTAAGTTTTACCTGTCTAAAAAGTTAAGTTTTAGTGGAGAGTCACTATTTTTAAAACAGCAAGATAGATTGAAAGGGGTTGGTCACTTTTGTATTCTGGTACTATGGAATACAGTAGGATGGCCAATAAGTTTAAATAGTTGAAATGGAGTGATTTCACAAAATGATAATTTTGTGCTTACTCACACAAGCCAGTAAAAACAGAGACAGAGAGGAAATGAGATATATGGTTAAATTAACATAAGGGGAAGGCAACTAGAAAGACAGTGGTGTTTAAGAACACTACAGTAACTTCTTCATGACAGCCAATATAGTCAATGAGCAGTTTATAAGGCTGCCTTGCATGATCAGTGAAGACACCACCTTTCTCTCAGAAAGCACCCACCTGAGCAAGCTATTTCATGAAAGAAAGTACCCCAGGACCTAATGAAGAGAATTTTTGAGGAAGTCCACAGAGATCGGTACTCAAAATTTCCACCGATACTTAAATCTGGATTCATAGAGGAACAAAAACTAGGGCCAGCTACAGATATGGTACTAAGCTTCCCTTTTGCCCATATCCCATGACATGGGTTCTATCAGGGAGATCCTGACCTACAAATGGTATATAATTCTCAGCAATCGTGAACTTACCAAAATTCCAGGGGACAGCCCTAATTTATACCACAAAAGAGACGCTACACTCTGAGCCACCTTTAAAAGACATAAACCCCTCCCGCTTTCAGAAGAGGTGGACACCAGACCCCCAGAAATGAACCACATGTGGAAAGTGTGCAGCTTGCAAATATGTATGCACAAGTAACTTTCTTTGGTTTAAGCACTGCAATTATAAAGTTGTTTGTAAAAACTTATTTGACTGTGACTCTAGAAATATAGTCTATGTTAGTTTTTGTACAGAGTGCAAATACTTCTACATAGGTAAAATCTCCAGGAAACTCTCAGACCGAATAAAGGGACACTGTGCAGCAATCCAGAATCATGACTTAAAAATGCACTAGCGAAACACTGTAGTGCGAATCCCAACTGTACAGTTTTTCTTTTAAATTTTTTATCCTAGAACAAGTTGAACCATTCTTCAGCGATTATGACACACTCCTGGAGGTGAAAAAAACTAAGATGACAATTACTCCTTTATGCTGATTCTCCACCTGGACTCAATGAAAATTTAAATATAGCATGCACACTGAGGTGGTATAGGTAGCTCATAACCCTCATCTACCGCCGTCTCAATCCATTAAAGCCATTACTGGTTGCCTAATGCATGACCGATAGCTTAAGATAAGACAATTCTATTGGTTTAAACTTCGCGAGTCACTATATGATTGGCTACCAAATAGCTTACTCTGATTTGCCCAGGGAGCACTTAATGCAGTCTTGATTCATTGTTCTCCAAAGTTTTTCTATTTGCCCCATGAACCTCCTGCCTTGATCTAATTGGTGTGAGCATTTTAATTAGCGATACACCTCCCTGGTCAAGTTAAGATAATCCTATTGGTTTAAGCTTTGCGAGCCACTCTATAATTGGTTATTAAATAGCTTACTCCAATTTGCCCAAGGAGCACTTAATGCAGTTTTGATTCATTGTTTTCATTATTCTTTCTATTGACCCCACGAGCCTCCTGCTTAGATCTGATTGGCTCAAGCATTTTAATTAGTGATCCTCCTCCCTGATATCCCAAGTTGACTTGGAAGCTCTCATTGACTCACAAAATATGGTCAACTTAGCACCAAACATTTTCTGCAAATGACCACTTTCTATATTTTGACAACAATAGGGCCAATATTCCGAAAAAAATATGTCAATATCTCTGGCACGGCAACCTAGTAATGGTTTAAATGTTTATACATTTGGTTTTCTCTGAGTTTACATGCACATTTTACTCAAGGCATAGTTATTTTATAATGCCCCAAATACAGAATTGTAAAACGTTTTTGGTTTGCTAAGTGTATGACTGTCATGACTTACTAACATCCTCCTAGCTCATTAAAGTGAACAGCATTATCATGGTTTCCTACAAGGGAACGAGCTTTTACTACTATTTAATAATACACTGACTTATCAGCCCACTTTACTATGCGGTAATTCCCAGCACTCCTAATAGCCCCTCAAAACCCCAACCACGATCCTATCAGCAACTGTGTCAACTTTCCTCACAACCCATAAGATTCACACTGGACAGTTGTCTGACAACAATGTTGGCCAACAATTCATGAGTGGTTATTGGTGCAATCATCCATGGCCCACTTAGGATTGGTTCACCCATTCAAATACAACTGGCTGATAAGTTTGTTTTTTAGCTACTGTCATTAGTTTACCTTTACTTTAGTCGAGTTTGATTGGCCTGCTAGAGAAAATATAAGTTAACTCAAGCATTAAACTTAAGTGAGATTGTAATGTCTGTTTTTTAATCCTGATGAAGTTCTTAATACAATAAAGAATGAAATGATAAACTACATGCTCGGCTAATTCTTTGTTGCCTGTTAGCTAGGTCCTAGAAGTTTGTATAGATATATATATATATATATATAGTTGCAGTACAGTGAAGATAGGAATATTTGTCTTTTCCTCACTGTAGTGCGATCTCAGAGTTGGAATATATATTTAGCGGGGAGTGGGGGGAGCACAGCCCCCCACAATATAACATTTGATGTCCGGCAATTTCGTTCATAAGAGCGTTCGTTCATATGAACTTTCACTCATATAATATAGACCCATATATAGAAAGAGAGAGATGTAGATGTGCAAACTCCAAGGTCACAGAGCAATGAAGGAAAAGACCAACCCACATGCCACTGTCACATGATTTGGGGGAAATGCACTATAGCCATCCATTTGCAGTGAATGAAATGGTCCAGAACTCTCAGTATCCATTCATGTACAAATGTTATACAAGTCTGATATTCTGTCTCAGTGTCATTTTTCTGACAAAATACACACTGATGAAATGAAGTCTCCACACACACACACACACACACACACACACATATATATATATATATATATATATATATATATATATATATATATATATATGGAAATATTGATAGATATGAATTTGTCAGATAACTGGCTTGTCAAACATCTGTGGTGCCTACATAATTTGCCAATGATTAAAATGGCTGACTTGCCCTGAGTTGCAGTTCTTTACCATAACTGACAGTGAGCTCACTTTGGTCACATTTGGCAAATTCTGTCCAGTGCAAATGTAATAATAATAATAATAGTAACAATAATGATTGATGATAATAATAATAGCAACAACAATAATAATAATATCACTATTTTATACACTAGACAAAAATGACTGGACTTCTCTTTATCTACAAATAGCACAATGGGGAATGGCCATATGAAGAGCCATTTTCTGTGGGATCAGTTGAGGTTGTGATATGAACTCAGCATATGGGGTAGCCTATTTTTGTCTTCTCATCATTGGTCTAATTGTCTACCTAGCTATTTAGCTTCTACCTATATTTTAGCATTTCAATCGTCATTTGCATGCCTTTAATTATCTGCATTTTGTATTTTACACTACATTTGTTTGAAGCCAGTGATGCAAACAAACGTTACTAGTCAAAGTTAAATAATTTATTGCCTGTATTAAACTTTAGTGTACTTTGATAATTAATATTCATATTTGATGACAGGGATGAAATAAAGATGTGAGTAACACTCATAAGTGAAATTGCAATACATTGATATGTTAATCAATCATAAAAATGAAAAATAAACAGCAAAACTGCTAAAGCATTTTTCCAGGGCCTTCACCCTGCTGCATTCCTAAATGCTAAATCCAGGATTGCTGTACACCAGAAATAAAAATTCTTCCAGATACCTAAATCTCAGTCTTGTCTTAAAAACATACCAGTGTCTGCTATTTAAAATTTCAGCCTGGCACCCATATACTCATTGTACCCGCGGTGGTGGTGCTGCGGTAGCGGTGTCGCCTCACAGTAAGACGCTGTCCAGTTCGATTCTCAGCTAGAGTGTCTTCTGCGTGGAGACATGCGTGAATGGGCGTACCTTCATTGAAGATTGTGCGTCAGGCCTGGCAAGCCGCTACATAAATATCGACTGCCAATCATTAGCAGACCGGAGTTCCACTGTGGCGACCCCTAATTGGGAAAAGCCGAAAGACACAAACAAACAAACCCATATACTCATTGTGATTACTTGCTCTATATAAAAGTTCAGAAACTTGTATTTTTAAAAATCACTTTTAAATTCATAGTTAATGAAACAAGTATCAATAAGTTGATGTGTGAAATATTAGTTGATAAAAACTTTGTCAATCTGTGAACAGGGCCTTTTCTGAAGAGTATCCACTTGACAAGTGTACCAGCCCAGCTGTCTTGGCCTTGTGCTCAGCTTCTTGGAGGTGCTAGTGGTTCCATGTGCTTATTTTGTGACATTGGGCATTTGATCATTTACCTTTCAGGCGTCTCACCTTTGGAACTTTAGCACTTGTTGGCTTTTGCAGTGTCCTTCCTTGGTCAGCCTCTTCAGGGCACTTAAAAATTATTTATTTGAAATACTCTCTTACAGTGTGGAATGAACCTTTTACAGTGTGGAATGACTTGCTTATATTAATTTTTTATATGTCCACTTACTTATTTTACTTTATTTTATGTATATTTGTTATATTCCATATGTTTATTAAGTTTAACATATTTCTTTACTGAGTGTTTTATTTTTTTCATCGGTAATGTACTTGGTGTTTTGTGATAAAACACCTAATCAGTTGTGAAACTGAAGCTGAAGTTGATATTTTTAATGTCCTCTTTCATGCCTCAAATCATGCAAAATATCAACATACTTATAAACGTGGCAAACTTCCTTCATGGAATCACAGATATAATATGATATGTAATAGCAAAAGTGAGATTAAGCAGCTTGCAGAAATATTTCTGTTTATAAAAACAAATTGTAAAACAAAGTACTAAAACCAGTTAATTATGTAATTAACTCTTCCAGGTCCAATAATTAACCTAATCCTAAAGGATAAAGCAGTAATAATATATTCTATAATTACTTAAGAACTTGGAAGGGAAAATTATGAAGGTAACATTACCAATAAACAATGAAGCAGTCACCCTTCTGCAGAACATACTGAATAGCAATGTTACAGTGAGGTAGACATATCAGAGGAGTACATAAAAAGTAGAAATATTCATTATATAACAGCAGATATGATAACTTCTATGAAAGATAAAATTAATAACTCAAGTTCCATGGACGACAAGAAAGCATATCTTGATGTTTCCCATAGAGAATCAAAGAACATTTTCAAATAAATGTTAATGTTAAGTTTTATTCCTCTTGTATGTCAATGAACTATAGTGATATGAATTGACAAAGAGGTGAGTTATAGCAAACAAAACAATTGCATATCCATGACTGTGATTGCTATGCTATATAAAATTATAACGAGGGTCCTAAACAGAGCTTACCTAACATGAAACAGGATTTACTTCTGTAGATGTGGAACAGTGTGGACTTGTTAAAGGGAGACATTGTCATTTCAGTTTTGACCACTCTGTGTCTTCTAAAGCTAGAAAAGTATATTATTTAGCCTATCTAATACTAAACAGAAACCACTGTACCAATTTATATAGTAATGACCTAACACAGAGAATTATATTCTGTTGTCTTTGAAAAGCCATCTAAAGCAACTTGAAAAATCGCAGCTATCTCTTACTCAAAAACTACTTAGAAATGCTTCAAAATTGTCATTACTTTTTGTTTCTTATAGTTTTTTTTAGAGGTGGCATCTGTCTGATAAATAAAACAATGTCTGTTCTTGTATTTGAAAATCGAAGTCACACTACTGGTGGAGCTGCCACTATATCAGGAAACCTAATTTGTAAAAATAGATAGCAAGAGAAAAAAGTGGCAGGTACATTACATAAGACCTTTCAAAATGAAGAAACATGTTTTGCTTACAAGTATAGCTGATGAATCATTATTTATCTTCCAAAATAGTATTTTATATCTATATCTATAACTATATCTACCCGCGGTGGTGGTGCTGTGGTAGCATTGTCGCCTCACAGTAAGACACTGTCTGGTTCGATTCTCAGATAGACCGTCTTCTGCGTGGAGACATGCATGAATGGGCGTACCTTTGTTGAACGTTGTGCGTCAGGCCTGGCAAGCCGGTACATAAAAATCAACTGCCAATCATTAGCAGACCGGAGTTCCGCTGTGGCGACCCCTAACCGGGAAAAGCCGAAAGACACAAATCTATCTATATCTTATCTTATTTTTCTTATCCATTGTACCCATAATATTGTTTTCCTCTGTAATATTGTTAATTTGTCTCTATTCGTATGTATTTGTATGTCTGTTTGGGGCTTTTCCCCCTCGGGTCTCCACTGAAAAAGGGTAATTCTTACCCAGCTGGACCAACCCGGTTAATAAATGCAAATAAATAAATCTATCCATCTCTATCTAGATAAATACATATAAACAAGCCTCAGAAATGTCAAGGTCATTTGGCTAAAAGCTTTACAATCAAATCAAATCTATAAACCTATAACCTATTATTAATACTTTTATTAATATTATTAATGTTATCAGTATTATTAGAAAAAAAAATCATGGTAGCATTTTAACTGGTAAACTTTTTTTCCCTTTTACTGTGGAGTACTGGTAGACTTCACAGAGTTTAATCTTCTGTACTAAGAAGGTTAATGCTTTCTCAACACCACAACTATTTAGAAACTATCAAGTGTGACTTTAATTAGATAACTATTAATAGAGGCAGAATGGGATGCATTATGTGTCCTGAAGTGGAAAAGCAGACACTGAGCAATGCTGAATCCACTCTATCAAATACTATATTGGGGAGGTTCATGCATGCAAAGGGCAATGCTGCAGGGAAGAAGTTTTTCTTTATTTGATGCAGAAACTTTTGGCAGTATAAGCTGATGTCCCTATGAATAAGTCTTGGAAATTAACAATTTTGCAGGGGCAGCATTACTAATGTAAACAAAATGTGAAACTCAGGGAGTTAACAATTCATAACTTTATATATATCTGCAATGGTGTTTTTTTTGTGTGTGTGTGTGTGTGTGTGTGTGTGTGTGTGTGTGTGTGTGTGTGTGTGTGTGTGTGTGTGTGTGTGTGTGTGTGTATGTGTGTGTGTGTGTGCTTCTCTGTCTGTGCACATGCTGTGTGCTTAGCTGTGACTGCTAGGTCAAAGAAGCACATAGCTGACTGGAGAATGTGTCAGAGCATTAATCTGTCTCTATAGCAATTAATAGGCAGCGGCTTCCTGTAGATGTATATTATGACTACTGGCTCTTTAGCAATGAGTTACCTTTCTTGGATTGAGAGAAATTACTGAAGAGGAATCTCCAGAGAGAGAAAAAGGTGATCTAGAAGGTGCCCCTGATACATAAAGTCTGCAAGGTGTCCTTGAAGTCTGAAGAAGGAAATAAGCTATTCAAAAACTAGTGGCAGTTGCCTTTCCTGTTGGAAGTACTGGGGCCTTTAAGTACTGCTTTGGTTTACTACATGAAGAAATACTGCAACTGTTTGCTTTGGAAAGTCCTGTGAAGAAGGAATGCTACATCTATGAACTGGACTGCAGAAATACTGCAATGAATGAACTGTATATTTGTTCTGAAATTTCCCGTGGGTTGTTCCAAGACAGTGATGTGGAGTGAAGACTTCATGTAAATGCTGTTTTTACTGCATTTTGTGCCTTTTTTCAGTCCTTTTTGGTCACAATTGCAAATGCAAAGCTGTTCTTAGGTTCATAGGTGTGTACCAGACTAATGGCCCTGGGGCCTTTACAAGCCTAGCCATAGGATTAACCTGGTATTGTGCCACCCAACCCTAGTTCTCAGTGCCTCTATCGAGTACAGCCACTGGAGTGATCCCCGGAGTGAATTTTCTATTTCCCATACACTCATCAAGATTTCTTATGAAGAGGGTCAGCAAGGTGGTCTGCTTGACATGTATGGGAAGTCTATTCCATAGCATGGGCAGTCTCTGGGTTATGAACTTGTCCCTCCAGTACATTTTGTTGATTGTGGTAATGAAGTTGAGGTTTCTGGAGTGGGTGGTGTGGAGGGATTGGGATTTCTTTAGCTGTAGTACTTCTAATAGAGCTGGGTCAGAAATAGCTTTGTAAGTCAAGCAGAGATTGCCTCTAAGTAGGCGATATGAGAAAGAGACTAGTTGGAGTTTTTTTGAGTCTGTCCATGTAGGACAAGTGTTTAAGGCCTAGGATCTTCTTTATGAGGTACTTTTGCAGCCTCTCCAGTTGTTGCAGGTGTCTAGTGAGGTACTAGATGATGGGCCTAATGATGGAAAAGCAGAGAGAGACAATGACCTCATTCTTCCTGGATGCAAAACCCTTAATAATGACATGTGCCACATAGAAGGACTTTCTGACCACAGTGGCAATTTGGTTATCAAAAGAGAGGTTGCTGTCAACCTGTGTTTCCAGATCTCTTATAATGCCTTCTGCATTCAGTGGACTACCATTAATGTGGTAATTCATGGGAACTGGGTTTTTCCCAAAGGGATAACAACACATTTTTTTGGCATTGAGCTTAAGGCCATGGTTCTGACACCAGTTGTTGGTCTCAGTGAGGCCATTCTGTAGGATATCAACATCACTTGGGGAGTTAATAATAGCTCTCAACTTGCAATCATCTGTGAACTTTGTCAGCCAGAGTCCCTTTGTGTTGGCTTGGACTTCAGAGAAGTAGATACCAAACAGGAGAGGACCCAGGACTGAACCCTGTGGGACTCCACTTGTGACTAGTCGACAGTCTGACTTGGAGTCAGCTAATTTCGCACTGTGGGTTCTATCTGTGAGCCAGTTTGCAACACACCTAGTGATATAGGGGTTGGTGCCTAGCTTAGTGAGTTTTTCTATGATTCCTGAGTGGGGAATGGTATCAAAGGCCTTGGCCAGAGCAAGGTAGGCTGTATGAACCACCTTGCCTTCATCCACAGCTCTGGTGACTGACTCATCTGACTGTTTTGATTACATTTGTGATCATTTGTCCCATTTCAATGTGAATAGTCAACTTTTGAATGTTTTATGGTCAGCTATGTGATGGATGACTATTTGTGTGCAATATTTGCTGATATAAATGCATATTTTGTTTTATTATATATGAAGCATAATGAAAAGTAGCTAAAATAAGTGAATTGTTGTAGTGCGGTTTTTGTATATCCTCAACGTAGGAAGAAAATGCATGATGCCTAAGATGTTTCAGCTTTGTGTAATTCTAAAACTTGAGCGACAATCATGTCTGCTGTTTTTATACTTTCTCCTTATTCTGTTCTAATAGATTAATCTGTATACCATGAATCAATAAGTGCTAAAGGCTTTGATTGTAGAAAAAAGAAAAAAAAAACTGAGTCCATTTAATACATAAATGAAAGACAAGGGTTAATGAAATAGTATTATCAATTCATTTGCAGAGTTTCAAGTGCTATTACTTTATAAAGAAAGTTAAATTCCTTAGAGTCTAGAAGTCACAAGTCACTGAAAAAGAAAAGTCAGAAATCAGATATTTCTTCCATACCATCTTGCTGGTGACCTTCATATGACTAAAAAGTTTTATTTTCACTAAAACTTGATGTTCTTTTTTGACATTCTCATATATTTCAGCTCTGCGAAGGTTTCTTATCAGCACACTCAGCTTCGCTCATTGTGGACTTAATAAAATGTCAGAATGTCTTTGTTGTACTACTGCCTCATTGTTAAAATATACTGAATCATTTTATAAACCTCAACTTCTGCTTCACAAAAATGCATTTAAACCTGTCACACATACATATCTAGTACCCTGTGCCAGTCTCCGAAGAACTGCCCCACCCCTTCTCCTCTTCAAGTGAAGAGCAAAAAGAAAATACAGAACTTCACAATACTGTAGAATGTAGACTGGCACCTTTTAACTAATCAGCTCCCTCAAATATTATATGTCCCCTCAGCTGTTCAACTGAAGTGCAAAACTAAATAAATAAATGAGTAACCCTGAAATATCTTTCTATACCTGCATTATAGTCCATATGAAAGCAATGCATGCTGCAGCAACTCTTGATTGCACCCTCTAACATTTTTGTGACAGACGGTTGCCCCATTTGCCCCAGTCTTAATATGCTACTGCTGTGTGTGTGTGTGTGTGTGTGTGTGTGTGTGTGTGTGTGTGTGTGTGTGTGTGTGTGTGTGTGTGTGTTTGTATGTATAATGCCAGGCTGGAGATTCTTACACTGAGATTGGGATACAGGAAAAAAAATTCCTGCACTCAAATAAATTGCATTGGTCAAAATTCGTCATGTATGCTAATGCAGGAAACTCAGTTCGGAGACATTTTAAGCAACAATAGAGAAAATGTCCTTATTAGCTAATTTGTATGTTTCTGGATCATTTTTAATTACCACCAGTGCTAAACTGTACTTTTCAATGTTAATGTTATTCATCTCATTGGCACAGGAGTCACCACTCATTAACTGTCCTATACTCGCATGCATCCATTCAGACAAACAGACTGACATACTCACAGATAAACACACAAACACCTACTCTACTCTACTGTTCCAAACCTAACTAGCCCCCACCCTTTACTGCAACCATCCAGATAGACAGTTTCTCTCTCTCTCACACACACACACACACACACACACACACACACACACACACACACACACACACACACACACACAGTAACCCGAGATCAGTCATACCCTCTAGTTGACTACTTGTCTTTTTAGGAAGGAAAAATAAATAATATTGTTGGATTTAACATGGAAATATAGTAACTTATACTTTAATTTAGGTAGTGAGGCATTCTAGTTTCTGTCTCTCGTGATGTCATAGCAGGGATTTCATCTCTGAAAAAAATTTCATGGGGCCATCCTTTTCAACAATATAAAATCCAAAAACATCACAAGTATTGTTTAAAAACTTAAAATTTGGTATTTATGTATTTATTTATTTATCTGACATTTATTTACCGAGGTGCTCTGACTGGGTCTACAGGACCCATTTTCAGCAGAGGCCTGGGGAGAAAAGCTCCACATACAGTACAATATAAATACAGTATAATCCAATCCAATACAAATGGCATTAGAAATACCATACAAAAATAAGTTGAAAGAACATAATCTATGTTACAAGATGTTACAAGATATACTACACACCTAAACAATTCTATAGAGTTAAAAACTATAGACAAAATAGTCACTCTCACCATATACATAGCCTATGAGTAGATAGTGTACAAAAACAGCTTGAGGTAGTGCAATACATGACATTGACTGTTGCAGTAAATAAAAAATTGAATGTTTTTTTTTAGTTAGGAAAATAATAACCAGAAAGTTAGTGATGCAGAATGATAGTGAGAGAGTTAAGAAGAACAGAGGCATTACAGTCTGAGCAGTAGGTTAAGGATATGGTATAGAAATAGAGAAGGAGTTAGAAGAGCCTTAGGATCCTGCAGACTACGAGGGAGTGAAATGTGACAGAAGAGGAGGATGAGGCTAATGTGGAAGAAGAGGAAGAGATGAGCATTAGGCAGGCTTTATGCAGGAGCAGAGCCATGTCATTTTGAGATGATTTTTAGAGGATTTGAAATGGGTTAGGTCAGGCATAGACCTGGTAGCTAGAGGTAGTGAATGCCATAATATAGAGACAGATTATGAATACAGAGAGTGAAGTGGTTTTCTTGTGGGTTTTGAGATAGCTAAGAGATTTTTGTCTACTGATCAAAGGGATCAATTTGGTGTGTATGGTGTGACTAAATTGGCTAGTGCATGGCAGGCAGTAGGCTTGAAAATAAGGTTGGGCAAGGTGGATAGCTGAATAAAGGCAAGTTGCTTGGGGAGTTCAAGCCATTTTAGTTCTTGTAGCAGTTTACAGTGATGTGTGATATTTAGAGTTTGTGGCAAACTTTGTAACTTTGTTCTAGCACTGTTCCATCTTGCATAGGGTAGAAGTTTGTAAGTTAGGATAGGGGTACCGTAAAGAAGGGAGGGAAGTAAAATGTTTTAGCAAGGGTAGTTTTGGTTGCTGTAGTAAAGAACTGTTTGTTTCTACCTAAAAGAGTCTGTTTTTGATGATTTTTCTTTATATTTTGCTGTATACGGGGATCAAATGAAAGTTTATTGTCAGTTATAACTCCTAGAAGTTTGGTTTCCTGCACTATTTCTATGACAGTGTCATACGCAAGGATGTTGAAATTATCAGTGACAGGGGAGTTGTTTTTGGGGTGAAATAGTACTAGTTTAGTCTTCTTTAAAATAAGAAAGAGTTGGGCATTTCACAACCAGGATTCAGCTGCAGTAAAGGACTGTTGGGTTCATGAAAGTAGTTCTGGTAGTGACTGAACAGTACAAATTATGGTGGAATCATCAGCGTATTGAATGAGGGTTACAGGGTGAGAGGCAGTGTGAAGGTTGTTTGTGAAAATGTTGAAGAGAAGGGATCCGAGGATGGAGCCTTGAGGGACTCAAGTAGGGTTGTGGAGAAAGGGTGAAAGTTCATTGGGTCATTTCACTGCTTGTTTACTATCCTTGAGGTAGCTCTGAAACCATTTTATTGTGCTATCTGAGAAACCTAAGTTAGACAGTGTGTTCCATCCTGCATCTCTGGCCTTGCTCACAGTGTCTATAATGCATAATAGGACTGTAGCTGTGCTGTGACTGGGTCAGCAGCCATGTTGGGTTTTGGTTAAAGATTGTTTTGCAATAGATATTGCATTACCTGCTGATGGATACCTCTTTCGAGAATTTGGATATGGGTGACAAGATGGTTATAGGATGGAAACTGGATGGTTCAAAAAAGTTTCCTCCTTTGTAGATGGGGGTGATGTGAGATTGTTTCTATATGGTAGGTACTTCTGATTCAGATAAAGACCTATTTATAATGATATTGACTGGGTAGGTGATTGAGTTGTCAGCCAGTTAGAGGTAGTGTGGTGGAAGATTTTCAGCTGAGGTGGAGGAGGATTTTAGTTTTTGTAGCAGTTTCTTAATGGTGTCAGTGGGTATGAGCTGAGATGGGAATAGGGTTTGTATGCTGTTTGGTTGAGTAGGGGGGTTATCAATGATAGGGTTAGAAGTGGTTAATGGTCTAGGATTGGTATCTGAATAGGTTGAAGGCTGGGGGCGGTCCAGCATTAAAGGTGTTAGTTAGCAGGTCTGATATTGATTTTATAAAGTGCCTGTTAAAGTTTTCGGCTATTTGTGATGGAAGGGTATCAGGTAATGGGGTATGTTCTCTGTTTGTTCCAGTATTAAATAGACAAGATACATAGTGCAAACATTTTGGGTGGGTTGATTTTATGTTGAGGTTGAAGCTGGGAATATTATGACTTCTTATCTCGGATTAGTTTTGTCAATTTTGTTATGTAGTGTTTTGAAATTGACATGATTTTGTTCATTTTTGTTTAGTTTCCAGGTTATCCAGGCTAAGTCCCCTTGCTTTATTGGGTGTTTTGCATTCCTTAGAGTACCATGGTGCTGAGTTCTTTTTGATTATTTTTATACAAATGTGAGCTAGTGTACTAAGTATGTGAAGGAAGGTGTTACTAAAGTATAGTACAGCATCATTAAGGGGTAGTCATTTAAGGGGTGTCCAGTCTATTTCATGTTGGAGATTGTTGAATTTTTGCTGACAAAAATTAGTTGAATTCCTAACTGATTTTACAGTGCATACTCTTAGGTGTTGGGAGTTTGTTCTAAGGGAATAAGTTTGCAGATGATCACTCAGGGAACTATACAGTGTACCAAAGGAGGGGTAATTGGTGGGGTGGGATACTAGGATCCAGTCTAGGGTGGATTGGCAGGTAAGATCTGTGCTGTATCTTGTTGGAGTATTGATAAGCTAAGGGAAACCATACAGATTTATACTATTTGCAGGGGAGGTGGAAGCTATGGTTTACCAATCTTTATTTACATCTCTTAAGATTGTTGTTTCAAGGTTTATTGTTTGGGATATCCATGGTAAAATATTTTCCAACACTGGTATATTGTGATCGGATGGGATATATATTACTATTATGCAAATTATTTTTGATGTGTTGAGGTTCAAAAAAGAGATTAGTACCTCAGCATTTGAAAAGATAGGTATGTTACTTGTGCAGGGTGTGTTGCTGAGTGTAGAGGGGTATAGAAGGGCTATCCCTCCCCATTTTTTTAGATCTATTTCTTCTGGTTTATGCAAAGTTTGGAGGTATTATTTATGAGTCTTTTACACTGGGGTGTAGCCATGTTTCAGTAAGCGTGAGTATGCCAGGTTTATTTTGATCAATCCAGGCATGCAGTGGGGCTTTTTTATTACATATACTTCTATTGTCTTGTATGTCTATGATAAGCAAGTTATGTCCAACTTCAAGGGTTTTTAAATTATACTTGCTTAACAACATGACCAATACACTTTAAACATTTTTAATTTTGCCCAAGTATTATCACTACACAAGACATTTCAAAACAAAATAAAATGAAATATGTTGAATTAATTTCTGAATCACTAAATAGAATGTATCAGAACATGTATATTTGCAACTGGAAAAAGTAACAGAACAGTTTACAGATGAACACAAGCAGAATGTCCAGTGAAGCATCAGGCTGGGATTCCGAAACCTGAGCTATATTGTGGTAAAAAATGTTACGTGTCCAAGATGCTAATAAGCAGCAGTACTAAAATGAGTGGTGCTGTGTAAGTAAATGAGATAGCTCAAGATACCATTCTGATTCAGAAATTCATACAGAATGCAAAGTGTTATATTAACACTAGTGGCATTGACTGCAGCAAAATCCTCTTGCTTATACAGTGGGAATGCAGAAAAATATTATGGGGTTGACACGGCATTATTTAAGGTGTATTTTCAAAAAAGCTATTATTGTCACTATGAGCCAAGGTGGTGGGGCACACTGTCACCCTTTGAAGAGCCATATCATCCAACTGTGCTTAACTTTTCATGGACTTCAAAACAGCTTGTGGACCAGTACTGTGTAAATAGGGACATCATGCACGACCTGGTAGATATGTGTTGGCTTCATCTGTAGGTCCATGGGAATCATAGATTACTAATCCTAGTGGATATTAAAATATGTATGGCTTTATGTATATTAGCTACAGGGACATCTCAATGAGCAACTGGGGCACAGTGGGGTTTCTCAGGCATCTGTCTTGAGAATACTCCATCAGTTTCTCGATGCCATGTTACAACATGTAGGGTAGCATATGTGGTTTCCATATTCTACAGAGGAGATAGCAAACACCATGTAGGATATCTATGATAGGTCCCATTTCCCAAGTTACTGGGGACTATAGTCTGTGCCTACAGTGAAATAAACCCTACACCTGGAGATGTGGGAAGAAGGTTTATGAACCATAAAGGGTATCACTATATTATCTTGCAGGTAGTGTTCAATGAACAGGACACACCTTGCAATGCATCTGCAGACCACATAGGCAGTTATCATGACTCACATATATAGCACATTTGTGAACTCTACCAAAAGTGTGAGAGGGGTAACTTTCTTCTGGGGCATCTTATTGGCAATTGTGGATATGCTCTGGAGCCCTGGTTGTTGGCATCCATCACAAATCCATAGAATAAGACTGCCCAGGTATACAACTCTGCCTATCTCTATTCATGGTCATTGTGGAGCATGTGTTTGGGCCATTGAAGGCATGCCGTCACTGTATGGATGTATCAGGTAGTGCCCTCCTGTATTCCCCTGCCACATGTGCTACAATTGTTTCATTGTATGTACTGCTACACAATATCATACTTAGCAGATGGCTGAAGCAAGGGGCTTAACTGCTGGAAGAACAGCTCTCACCTCATCATGCTGAGGAGGCCAAGCTAGGTGAAGTGCCAGTGGAGGAGCCCACAGCAGGGGATGAACAAACTGGATGGAGGTGGGCACAATATTCCATGTGTAGGCAAAGAGGCAATGGCTTGCACACAGCTTCAGCTATAGTAGAGCATACACACTACAGTAAATGTGGTGCACAAAACCCAGCAGCAGACTGTACTTATCCAAGCATAGGCTGTCCACACTGTACATCAGATGTAGGGAGACTGAGTAACAAAGTTCAAAGGGTAGGGCACAGATAATATCATCTGCACAGCTAAGAGAGGGAGCAGATGTGTTCAGTGTCTTTCACAGGGAAGTGTGTGAGCACTATAGAAAGTGGAAAAGTATAATTGCTCTGTGATTATGGAAGAGCTGGAGAGGTGTTTTGCAAATGGCTTATGGGCCACTGTCACTGGTTATGTGAGTGACAAAGCACTAGGTGTTACAGTGGAATGAGTATGAGTGTGAGTGTAAATGTGAGTGCTGGGACATAGCCTCAGCAGTAGTTACAGTACTGTAGCTAGATCAACTGGACAGATCCAGAACATACAGGATACATGACTGGGCATCCCATGCTTGCCCCCACCCATGAGAACTTCTTCTGCCAGGATTTGAATTGGTAGTACTATGGCCCTGTTTGGAAAGTGGTGTGATACATGATCATGAATGTTGTCCATTACCATATGTGCCACTGCCATGACTACTACAACTTCAGGGTCACCCTCTCCATTCTATATGCACTGTTGCATTGGAAATGCTAACACTGCATGACTGTGGCCTTGGCCATGAAGGCCACCATCTGTCAATGTAGTGCTGGACTGGATACATGGATAGATCCTGCTTCATGGCATGTAAGCATGAGAGGACACTGCACATGTGTTATGCAGTCTATCAATACAGTCATACATATGGGTCATGCACTCACAGAGATCATCCTTAAACACTGCATTATCTGTGTTAACTCTGAAATGGCTGAAGTGGTACTAGCCTCTGCCTCCATATTTTCCTTGTATATATGTTGGGTCACACCTACTGACATATCTAACTCAGGGATAAGACAGATTTTGTCCACCCATCAAGCATCAGTATTCACTTCCATGTGTTTACCCCCTCCCCACCCACTGAGGCTTGTTGTAAGCATTGATGACTGACCCATAGGAGGTTATCATAGTGATCTGGCTGTGAGTGGCTGCAATAGCCTGTCATCTTTGTGTGGCATGTGTCTGGTCGGTGTCCACAGGTACACAGACTGTGTTTATCGTCTGATTTGGGGATGCTATTGGCATGTTTCCTGTGTCGACACACACACACACACACACACACACACACACACACACACACACACACACACACACACACACAGACATGCACACACACACACACACACACACACACACACACACACACACACACACACACACACACACACACACACACACACACACACACACACACACACACACACACATACACACTGTCTGTACTCCCTGATCATGCCAACTGATCCACCATTATCAAAAGAGGCAGATGTTCCTTCCAACACATCAGGCAGTGGAAGTTCCATGATAATGATGGTGGTGCTTGGTAAAGAGGCACCTGTTAATACAGCAGATCACAAAGCCCAGAAGAGGTATAGTCTACCACCTGTAACATACTCCGAGTGTAGATTAAATACTACAGTGCTTAGCAAAAGTACCCAAGAATAACATACTTTACACAGATGCCTTCAGTGGTGGTATCACGATGCTCCTATATTGTCCAGAAAATACAGTGTTAGTATGCTATATAGTGAGCAGTTGCCCAAATGACAGCAATCATAACTGAAAACAGGAATGGCAATACTCACCTGGGGTATCTCTAAGGGATATTCTGGGGGCACACTGCAGCTTGACTCTGATGTCCAACACAATGCCATGGTTCTGTGATGAGGATTCTGAGTTAGTGATAGAGGAATTCCTCCATCTCTATAATATGTACATCAAACAATGCCCCCCCCTTCTCATACCCTTCATTCCCGTGCAAGGCAGATGGCCCATGTTTTTTAGAATGTGTAATGCCAGTGCCCCTACTCTGTACCTTCTCATAAATATTGTCCTGGCAACTAACATCACTGATAACTGCAACAAGATCATGCCATGCACATTACTGATTGGGCCAAATAACAGCATCCTGTTCAAAGACTATTTGGTCATGGACATGAAGGGCTTGGCCATGGACATGAAGGGCCTGTGGTTGCACCTTATTTTCTATCTCAAAGGACTTCTTTTTCTGACTTTTTTGTTTGTGGAGACCCAAATTTCTCTCTCTGTTTTGCTTGTCAAGCATATTGCTGAGAATAGGAATAACACTAAGCCAAACTCCATAAAACCTACATGGTCCATTTCTACTATGTGCACATCTCACTTGTGATGCACACATGATAGCACCGTGTTTTAGACTCAGTAAGCGCCAAGTAGAGGTGTCCACCACTGAGCAAATAATGTAAACACTGTGTCATTCTAATTGCTACACAAGCAGATAACTGTATGCTAATCAACCAATCCAACACAAGGGAGCTATTCAACAATCTATAAAGCAACTGTGTAGACTCACTGCTGATTTTACCTGCAAATTCCAAAACCTATTGGAATACAGCCATGGAAATGAGTCTACATGGAAAGAATGCTAGGGGCTGCTGTTGCTTTATTTAATTTGTATGTGTAACAAGCTGAAGTCTATGCTACTGCTGCTGCCAATAGACCTAGGCCAAGAAGGAGAAGGAGTTTCAGGCTCCATTTAACTGAGGAGAGGGCCAGAAGTATGCAGGAGTTCTACCATGTAGCACACTACCCTGAAGTACTGGGTGCGATAGATTGCACACATATAGAAATTAAGGCACTACGCAGGGAATAGGGTAGACTCTACATAAACAGAAAGGGCTTCCACTCTTTTAACTGGCAAGTCATGTGTAATGCCAAGGCAATCATCCTGAATGTGTGTGCTGGCAACCCTGGCAGTTACCACAACTTACATATCTGACACACCTCCTAACTGTATCAGATGTTCACTAAGGGTTTTATCCCACAGGGTCATTTACTGGGGGGATGCAGGTTATTCACTAGAACCATGGCTAATGACAGCCATCAGAAATGCACACATATCCACTAAAGAATGCCATAATGTGACACACTTTCAAACCAAGAATATCATAGAGTATGTGTTTGAGCTGTTGAAGTTGTGGTTCCAGCACCTACATATGTCTCTGGGAGCCCTGCAGTACAATCCACGGACATGTACTGGAATATCACAGTATGTGCCATTCTACACAACATTATCCTGAGAAAATAGCTTCTCCAGGATCAGCAAGGGAAAGAAGCACATATCCCAACACCAATGCCAAATTCACCACAGCCACATGCAAATGAGGAGTTAGTGGGAGACCCACCAGCTGCTGTGGGTGTAGGCAGACATAGGCTTGCTCAATATGCCCTTGCATTGGCTATGGGACAACACATAGCACAATCGCTCACCATCTAAGGGCCTAAAACCTTCTTCCTAAGCACATACATATACTAATTTCGATGCCAGGTAACTGTCACAACCTTTACCTCCCCATGTATTGGCTATGTACTACTTGCATCAGACAGAGTCAGCCCTGAACTAAAACTGTGGCAACTGCTGCATTTGCAAAGTAAGTCTTGAACCTAGAGTGTTGTTGTTTGTCTTTCGGCTTTTTCCCGATAAGTATTGTGTAATAATAATATGAATGAGAGGCATATTCTTGTATTTCATGACTTGGTACTGTAAGCAAGTAAAAGTTGGGAGATTTGTAGAGAAATGACTTTAACATGTGACAGCAGAGACTTATTTGATGTATATGTGTCCATTATTAAGTAGTGGGTCTCAGGCATCGAAGATTCATACAGTCATAACTCCTGATGATCACCACATTCCCTCAGTTTAGCAGCATATGTTTGTACTGGAAAATCATTAAAAAGAGAAGTTAGAAAGTAATGTTATGCATTGTAGGTTCAGACTTCACAACCCTCACAAGATCATTTACAGTAAGTTGGGAAATATTGACTTTAGCAACTGTCTTATTAAGGCCAATATTAGTCAAAGGTACAATTACCAGTTCAACACCACAAATGCAGATATACTAAGCACTAAGTCAGCTATGACCCCTGAGCATGAGCCACAAGGCTTATGTATTCCTGAATCAAAAAGATAGAAAACAGGGATATGACACAGTTATCATCACTTACACAGGGGCAGGAAGCCTAGGTTGATATAAAAGTTCAATGAGTGTATGTGAGTAAGAAAGTGAAGCAGGCAGACATTTGGATAAACCAACAAATGGCCAGTGAGTTTTAAGCTGCACGGCTGAACCATGTAACTGTGTGTGTGTGTGTGTGTGTGTGTGTGTGTGTGTGTGTGTGTGTGTGTGTGTGTGTGTGCGTGTGTGTAGGAGTCCTCAAAGTGAAATTGGTGTGTGAGTGTCTGCATGAATACAGCCAAGCTCTGTGCTTGCTTTACATCTTGGTATGTCAGACAGGTGTGAGCCATGCATGGTAGAGGTGACAGTTCTTCCCTGGCAATGAATACTGGCTCTGCCAGGATTTGCACTGGCATGTCCATGCCCATGGTCAGATGCACTGATGCTACCTGAAAATGTCTGATGTCTGCTGGATAAGCTCACTGCACAGGGATGCCCAGGACCATGACCCCATGGGTGGCCACATCTGGATGTGGACAGCTCACTCACTGACAGAGCAGAGGAAGTATACTGACACAGCAGTGGAAGTACTGCCACTATGCCAGTGTGATCAGGCACAGCCACATTAGCTAACTGCAGATGATGTGGTTGACCTATGCCCATGAGGATGCCATTCCCCTCCCAGCAGATGTCCCATCACAGACAATGCTTGTTCCATGATAAACACTCTTCGTTCCATTTTCCATTACATACACCCCTTGTTCCAATGTATCATTTATACAATCAATTGAATCGGAAAGCCAGTGGAGGTAGTCATGCATGTCAGCCTGTGCAACATCTACAACCCTGATCATTTGTCTGGAGCACCTATGAGAACATGCCTGTGCCTCCATGACGGCCCTAAACATACGATAAGTGGCATGGGGACAGATACCTGGATCAGGTGGAGGAGGGACAGCAGTCCTCCTCTGAGCACCCCTAACAACCATCCTACTTGGCACCTTACCCACAGTTTGTCTATGGCCAGAGTCAACAGACACTGAAGCTGCAGTGGCCACACTTCCCTGATCAATTGCCTTATCCTCCACCTGTGCAATATCTGTGGGCTCACTGGAATGGGTAGTCATAGGCCTACCATCTGTTTCTGATGGAATTGCACTGGATGGCTGTATGTCAACCTCAGTTCCAGATTCAACCTCTGCATCCCTGACTGTGCCTCTGTTTGGTCACCATCATCATCAGCGTCTGCTGATACACTGACATCAGGTGGTAGAAGTTCCACATTTCCACTGTCAGGATCACCTGTGATAAAAAATAACAAACACAGGAAATATTTAATTACTACACTACTATAGTTCAGTGTATGCTTACAAATTAACAGTGGTGCCACTATTACAGACAGTACAGCATTACACACCAGGCCTGACACCATCACAAAATAACATATTTCTTTAAATTCCTCAGCAGTACTGACATAAAAATGTTTGGCTTACCATCTGCAGATGAGATTCTCCTCTGCAAGCCAGATGGCCCTGGAAGAAGTTAAGTAAAAAGGACAACATGATCACAATTAACATTTACACAGGGGGTAATACTTTTACCCTTTTATATGTCCATTAACTATACTTTCAATAAAAATTTGGCTGACAACTGTAACCTAAGCTAATCACTTATAATGTGCTGTTATGTGTAGCAATCTTCAACCCCCCCCCAAAAAAAAAACAAAAAATTCTTGTCACACAGAAGTAATATATTGATTTCAATTGTTTTACTATACAACAGTATTCAACTGGTGAGGTACCAAATTCTACCTGGAAGCTTCTCCTGGAACATTTGCTATCCCTGACATTGTTGCACCAATGTCCAGTACATGCTGGTCTGCACTTGCCAGGGAGCTGTTTGATATCCTAACATTGGCCAGGAACTCTAAATTTGGTGTTAGTGGTGGCTACATAGCAAGCCCTCCCCTAGTAACCATCTGATCACAGCCCAATATAGCTGCTGTCCTGCATGCAGATGTGATCATGTCAGAGGCCCTATGATGCACCTGCACATATGCCCTGACATGGTCACCCACAGCATTCACATCATCCACAATCTGTCACAAAATTTGCATTATGTGTGCCATATCTTCCTGTCTCCTTTCAAGCAGGAAAGCACCATGTTGCCTAAAGGCATCCACTATCACCTGATTTTTCAGCATCAGTGAATATTGGTCTCCGAGGGCTGACATGCCTGTATGGCATACTCCTGGGTGTTCTAAAAAACAACAGAAAGATAATACACATGAGCATCACATAACTGCAAAATAACTGTTCCCAGATAAAAGAGAAATGTAACTAGTCAGTATTATCCACTGGGGAAAGATAAAACAGTCTAGAGATGTGAAATATGAGCAGGAAGGATTCAAAACAAGGACAGTAAAAAGAACAACGTATCCTTGTTTTTGCCATAACATTAAAGCAGCTTTGCCCCCCCCCAAAAAAAAAGAAAAGGCAAATGACTTATTTTGCTAACGAGCCATCTTTGAATACTAAAGTGCTGTCAAAGGAATTGTCCTTGAAACATTTGTACACATTTATCACAGAAATGACTTAAAAACATGCCCAGGGCATCAGTACACTTCTAACTAATGTGTACACATAAAAGTGCTAAAGCCTTTGCATCATATTTTTCTTAATTACATTATAGCATATGCAGTATGTAGCTGACAAAATGCAAGCATACCTTCTGAAGTTCAATAATCCTCTGTGCAGCTATATCCCAAAGTAAAAGTGTATGTTCAGTCATCTCCACATAAACAAGTCTCCTCACTTTTAGTTTGCCTAGCTGCACAGTTGCCTTTTTATATGGTATAAATTCAGGGCTGCTACCATGATGAATGCGCAAATGAGGTGTGACTTGATTAGAATTGCTGAATCCCAAATACTTGGATCAGTGTAGGAGATGTAAACATACTGCAGGCACTCTTCAATGTTTGTTTTTAATGGATTGCAACTGTGAATGATTACTGGTTGGGAGAAGGAGAACACAACAGCACTACAGGCTGCCTTACATCCAGTGGCTGTGTCTGGTTATATCTACAAACTGTTAGATGTAAGGTTGGAAATGTAAGTAAGCAGCACACTATTCACAAGTTGGGTTCAATTACATCCAACCTGCCCTTCATTTGTTGGCAACTGCATATGATATTATTTCCAGTTAAAATCCTCACACATTTTAAGGCCAATGATATAGAATGGCTTACACAATGCTTGTCTCAGATTACTGGGCAGATAACAAAAAAATGTCCAGCAAACACAGAGAGGTAACACAGAACTGTAAATTTGCAAGCAATAATCATTACAGGGTGTGTGATCACTAAGTGCACTACATCCAAATATGATAAATGTAGAAATAACAGTTGTATGGTTTCATATTACTGTAGATGATGCTGCAGTTGGTTGTGTGCAGAATGATTTCAGTTCCTTGCTGCAGAGCTGTTTGTGTGGCAAAGAGGGATAAGGTACCCATCCTGTATTCTGAAGTTTTATTGGAGTGAAAGTTCAAATCCAGATCTCTGTAGACATATCTCATGGGAACCATAATTTTCTAGTGTGCATGTCATAGTTTGATTTTCCTTATTTTAACTACTTGTCCCTTTTTTGTTTTTTCCCTTTTCTGTCCTGTTTTATTAATTTGTTTTTGTGGGCCAGTGTTTGTGTAATGTGGCACTTAGAGCAATCATGGGAATGGAGAAAATGAATGGCAGGTTGTCTGTGCTTATCTCATTTGCACAACACATATCAGTGTGCAGACTGGACAACTGGACCACCCAAGAAGCAGACAGGACCCAGACAGCCAAAAATAAAAAACAGATACATTCAATTAATTCTACTGGGCACCGGGCAATCCCACTAAGGGTTGGCAGTTAACAAAGAGATCTTAACAATGATTATTAAATTCTGGAATGCCATGTAACTAGTCTTGTGGTAGCAGGTACAAGTGCAGAGTTGGCGTACAGCTGGTCCAGGGTTCTAGTACAGGGTGTACAACTTTTTGTTACTGTTGTAACATTGCTGTTTATAACAATGAGCTGAAACATAGACAACTGTTATTTCAACTTTCTTGTGGCAACAGGTGTAAGTATAGGAATGCCATACACATGGTCCTGGGTTCTAATACAGGATGTTTCATAGGCTTTTACTGTTGTTACACTTCCCAGTATATTTACTGTTACTTATAACACTTTAGATAGTGGGGTTGATATTAATCATATGTATGAGGGATGATACACTGGTATTGTGTTATCAGCCACATGCCTGATGGAATACTGTGTACTATATTTCTGTAAGTATAATACTGCTATCTGGACTTACATGACCTTCATATTTGCCTAAGACACATACACAACTGCCTCCATATTTAATAACCTTGTCAAGTCACACATATACATGTGTAATAGCTCATACTGTTAACTGTATTTATGTATGACTCCTGAGAATGTCTAAGCAACATTTCTTCTGTAGCAAAGATGGAAAATCAGCACAGTGGAAGAAAATGTTTTGTCCCTAAATGCCCAGATTTAAATCCCACAGTGCAAAAATCAATGTTCTCATTATATAAATGTAAAAACAAATGTGTACGTTCATTACATGTATGCTCCCTGTGCATGTCTGCAAACCTAACTCACCTTAAAGTTACCTTCCAATTTCCAATATATATTTCCAGGCTACATCAGTAGATACCCCTCAAACTAAGGACACGTATGATATTAACCTTCCAATTGCAAATATTTTATTCCTCACTGCTTACCACTGCTGCTTTGTGCTTACCATTGTGCAAATGTGTTGCTCGGTTGTGTGCACTCCAGTAAATGAGATAACTGGAATTGGTGGGAAAGCATCAGTCACCATTGCTCTACATCTGCTGGCAGACATGGCTGGCATTATTGGGGAAGGTTCTAGGTTTAGGGCACAAAGGTGGGGTTGTCTATGAGTCCACAATATTTATTGGACTCCTAGTAAAGTATCACAGCCAATGGTTTCTGCAGGCAGATTATTCTGGCTTCCAGTACATGTTTGAGGCATGAAATAGTTTATCCCAGGCTGTATCCAGTGTGCTGGTATTCCACACACACTAGAGAGTAATGTAGGTGTCATTTTAATGACCTACAAAGGAGGGAGAGGGATATTCTTGACCACTAGTTGGAGGAATTTAGGACTGTGGACATCCCACAGCTATATAAGTATCAAATAAAGAGAGTACTTGTTCAGAAAACTGAATATAGACAAGACCGGTATGCATAATGGTCTTCTGTTCTGTTCTTTTTTCCCCAGCTGCCAGAGACTGGGAGTTCAATGTCCAGGCATGTGAGCTAGATTGGAGAGACCAAGGGAAGCAAATAGTATGTATGCAACAGAAGAGACATGTTATTGTAACTTTAAAACTCAAAGATAGCTTTTTTGGTATTTTCTAGAGTTGTATGAAACTGAGCATGTACATCCCAACTGTAAAAGCAAATATGCATGAATTAGTCTGTAGCACAAACCAATTGTAAAAATCCAGTACTAGACTCTAGTCAGATGTCGTGGGTTCAAATATCACAATTCACAACTATACAATACTGTTATTTCTTCAGTGACATTTACATTAAATTAAAATTAAAACCTCTTTACCAGTGGCACAAATGCCCTGCTATAAACTGTAATCTATATAACAGGAACACGTATATGTGCATTTCAAGGATTACTTGCAGAAATCTGTATTATAGTTTGTCTCTGTTAGGCGGTATACTTAAATGGCAAACATAACATAACAGAGTTGAATAATTGTATTATTATATTGTATGTCACATATGATGGTACTAATCTTATCTCTTTTTTATCTCTCACCCCGACCCTTATCTCTCTCTTTTTTTATTTTCTTTATTTTTATTTTATTTTTAAAAATGTTTAATTTTTTTTTTTTTTATTATGTGGCATCAAAATGTGTCATGTCATCCATGAGTACCACATAACTAAATGATCCACAGCATAGTGGGTTAGGCTAGTCACAGTGGATCAGCCTGCCCCCACTCCACCAGCTCCAGCTTCGATGCCCAGCATGTATAGGAGCTAACCTGGCAGCACTGCCTCTG
>NC_056746.1:686854466-686891966 GCF_019279795.1 Protopterus annectens
CAGATCACAATAGGCAGTATGCACTGTCTTACCTTCATTCAGGTCATCACTGGGCTGTGACATCACAGATCACCTATGGCATGACTGTGGACATAAACATTCCTGATAGGGCTGAATACACACTTCAACACACCCTTCCCAATGGCTATGTTCCTGTAGAAGGGTGTGCATTAACATGCATTCATCTGAGTTGGGGAATAGAACCTGATGAGTGCATGTATAGAGACACATTGACTCTCTTCAACTGTGAGGTAGACCAGCATGTCATTATGGACCTTTTTTAAATGGACACTATTAATATTCCAGCTCTGTGCAACAGACCTATGAGAGTTGTTAATGCTACATCATGTCTGTTACATCTGACAGATGTCCTCAAAGAGGTCATCGAGGGCATGTAAGATGACAACAGTGACATTTTGTGGAACTTGACCAGGTCAAGCCACTTGACACAAATTCACACTGAGGTATTCAATCAGCACTGTTATATGTGGCCATAAACAGCTATATCACCAAGTGGGTAGACCAGTGTATTACATATGTGGCATCTCATTATGTTAAAATGTGTGAAGTGACCTATATCTCAGGTCCAGTGATCAGGTGCGTACATCAGGGCTGTCTGCTAGGCCCTTTCCTGTACATAATTTAAGTGGTGGATATCACAGATAACATACACTTCCTGAGTCCAAACAGCTGCCTGAAGGGCTATAGATTGTGGGCAATCATTGACTCTGAATGTGATATTAGTATAATACAGACAGTATCAACACATACTAGTGATTGCTGCCACAGCCATGACAACACCTGCAGTGACAAGAAAACATGGTGGGATTTGTTAATTCAGGACAACAAACACACAAACCAAGTATAATGTGGACATCACACCCTATAATCAGACCAGTAAGTATGTGACCCATGTCCTGGGGTAGATGGCAAGGGGGATGTCCACCAGCATGTGGTCACAGTGCTGACTACTCCCTTGAATGTAACACAAGTACTGGGAATGTGAAGGGCATCCACATCAGAGACCATAATAGTTTCATAGTTCCCAGCCTTCATTACACCAATAACTGGGTACAATGCACCCTTTCTCATGTACCTCCCTACACATCTTCCAGTGATGTGTAACTGAAGTGTACTACCTTTGTCACAGTGAGCTGTCACACAGCTTATTGGCCATACCTAGGTATTCTTTTTGTGAAATATAGGTTCATAGGTTCATAGGTAGGTACTGGGCTATTGGCCTTAGGGTCTATATAAGCCTAGCCAAAAATATACCCTGGCTTTCCTGTGCCCCTGTCAAGCAGAGCCAAAGAAGTGATGCCTGGGGTGAATTTCCTAGTTCCCATCCAATCATCAAGATTTTTCTTGAAGACTGCTAATGAGGAGCTCTGTTTGACATAGACAGGTAGTCTGATCCAGAGTATGGCAAGTCTCTGGGACAGGAATCTATCCCTCCAGCATGTTCTGTTTATTGTGGTGACAAGGTTTAGGTCCTAAGAGCATGTAGCTCACAAGGATTGGGATTTCTTTAAGTGGAGCATGTCCAACAGCTCTGGGTTTGACATAGCTTTGTATGTTAGGCAGAGATTGCCTCTGAGTAGGTGATATGTGACGGAGTAAAGCTGGAGGTTTTTGAGATGGTCTGCGTAGGGCATCTGTTTTAGGCCAGTAATCCTCTTTGTGAGGTATTTCTGTGGACTTTCCAGTTGTTGTAGATGTCTTGTGAGGTACATACCAAAAGGGGTGTTGTACTCTATAATTGGTCTAATGAGTGATGAGTAGAGGGGAACAATGACCTCTTTTTTTGGATGAGAAACCTTTTGTGATGAGGTGAGCCACATAGAAGGATTTCCTGACCACTGTGGTGATGTGATTATCAACCTGTGTCCCAAGGTCTCTTATCACATTTTCCACATTAAGTAGACTACCAGCTATGTGGTGGTTCATGGGTACAGAGTTTTTACCAAAGGGGATGACAATGCACTTTTTGGCATTGAGCTTTAGGCCATGGCTTTGACACCAGGTATCTGTCTCAGTGAGGCGCTTTTGTAGTATGTCCACATCGTTAGGAGTTTTGATTATGGCTCCTAGTTTGCAGTCATCTGCAAACTTTGTTGGCCAAAGGCCTTCTGTATTAGCCTGTACTTCAGAGAAGTAGATACCAAACAGGAGAGGACCCAGGACTGAACCCTGTGGTACTCCACTTGTCACTGGTCTGAAGTTGGATTTGGAGTCCGCTACTTTCATAGTGTGGTTTCTGTCCATGAGCCGGTTGGCAACCCATCTTGTGACATAGGGACTTATACCTAGTTTAGTGAGCTTATCTATAATTCCAGAGTGGGGGATGGTGTCAAAAGGCTTGGCGAGATCTAGATAAGCTGTGTGAACCACTTTACCCTCAGGCTTTGGTGACTGCTTCAAAGAAGTCAATCAGGTTTAGGAGACATGATCTGCCTTTTACAAATCTGAACTGGGTAGGGTCCAGAGTTTGGAGATTACCAATGCATTTGTTTATGAGTTCCATGATGATACGTTCCATGGCCTTGCAGATCAGGCTTGTCAGGCTAATGGGGTGGTGGTTCCCGGAGTCTGTCGTGGCACCCCATTTTTGGAGTGGGATAACCGTCATGGTGCGCCATTCAGTGGGCACAAAGCCTGAGGTGAGGCTATGATAGAACATGGTACTTAGGTAGGGTGCCAGTTCATTCTGTAGTTCATGTAGAACGCAGCCAGGGATATTGTCAGGTCCCATGGATGCTGTGTTCTTGGCTTTGGAGAGTGTGTTTTTTACCTGTGCAGCCATGATTACAGGAACTTTGCATTCTTCCAGTATAGAGATGGGCCCTCCAGGGGGTGAGAGGAGGGTAAAGTTAGCACTGAACCTATCCACCAGGATGTTGGCATTATCAGTTGGTTCTGTATATTTAGTGCCATTGTGCTGTAACTCAATGCAGATCTGAGTGTTGCCATTGAGATTCTTGACATAGCTATATAATGCTTTGTGGTTGTCTTTAGAGTCAGTGGCAATTTTGTTTTCGTAACTAGCTTTGGAGGATTTTATGAGGGATCTCAGCTTTTTACTGAGGTTGACCAGGGAGTTCCTCCAGTCATGGGATTTTACTCTTTTTTGCAACAGTTTCTTTCTTCTGTTGTAGAGTTTGTTTATGGCAGAGGACCACCAGATTGGCTTCCTTTTTTTGCAGGATAGTATCTTGGTTCTATTAGGGATAGCATGATCTCTGCACTTGTGTAAGTGCTTATAAAGTGCATTTTTTGTGGGATTCAGCAGTTGTACCTCTATTGTCCATCTGCATGGGTGTCATGAAGTTTGCCACTTCTGTCTTAAGAAGTGTGAAGTTGGCTTTGAAGAAGTTTTTTTTAACGGTGGTTTCCATAATTGGGGTGGGGGTGGGATGTGGATGTCTAGGGTGATTAGCTTGTGGTCGGATCTGACCAACGAGGAATTGACCTCTAGTGTGGAACACCGGTTGCCCATGTTAGTAATGACCAGGTCTAGGATATTGCTGCCCCTGGTGGGAGTGTGAATAAGTTGATCCAAGGCATTTGAATTTATGAATTCCAGAAAACGTTCAGCAAAAGAGTTTGTACATGAGTAGTTTTCCCAGTTAATGGGGGGGGGGGGGTAGTTGAAATTGCCCATTATTACGGTGTTGGGTTGTACCCTAATACTTTCCAGTATATCAAGAAATGAGAAGTGGGAATCCTGGGGCATGGTGGCGGGGTCTGTAGCAAGCTACAATTTGGATTGCGGTCTTGCCCAGAGTTAGTTGCACTTGGATAATCTTAGATGTATTATGCTGTGCAACTAGCCTGGAGGTGTGGATATCCTTAATGAATATGGACATGCCTCCACCTTTAGTGCTTTGTTCCGGGTTAGGTGGCTGAAAGGTGTGATATGAATTATAGCCTGGTAATGCAGGGGTGCTCTCTGGAGCTTTCAACCAGGTCTCTGTCACCGCACAGATATCAATGTTCTCCATTTTAAGGAGTGCCTCGAGTGAGTGCATTTTGAGGTTTAGACTTCTAGCATTGAGTAGCATTACCCTCAGATTTTGCTTGCTTGTACCTGTTACAGTGGTGAATTTGTCATTTGATCTTTGCCTAAAAAGGCACTATAGGGATGGTAAGAGCCTTAGCCAGTATCCAGATTCCCAAGGGCGACAGGTGCAGGCCATCTCTGGCAAAGCATTGTGGTCTGTCGATTACGTCATCCCAGGCAGACAAATACTGGATCCCCTTAGACTGACACCAGAAGCTTAGCCAAATGTTGAAGTCAATCATTTTGTCCTTGTACTGTGGTATAATTTTGGGTGATGGCAGGATGCTACTCAGGGCTAGGGTCATACCTGCCTGGGCTACAAGATCGTAGAGCTCCTCCATGTCTCTTTTCATGTAGTCCAGGGAGGTACATCTCAGGACATTCACACCAACATGGACAATGACAGTGTCATATTTGTACTTGTTGTGAAGTGACCTGAGTGCATGCATTATGTGGCAGATCCTGGCACCTGACATGCAGCTGACAGTAACTTTCTCCTTACTTAGCCCGGTGAGTGGAACGTCAGTGTGCCTGACTATAAAGTCACCTATGACTAGAGTGTTGGGTACGTTGTTATGCCTTATGGGCTGTGGTTGAGTGGCACACTGAGTTTGTGGGCTACGTATCATTTGGGTTGTCTTGGGGGGTGGAGTTTGCTTGCGTTTCTGCTTTGGAGGTCCCTGATGCTTGGGTAGGTTTTTATTGAGAGCCTCCATGAATGTAGGTGTATGTTTTGTGTTTCTATGTGTGTGTTTTGGTGGTGTAGGTTTTGAGGGACTATGTGATGAGTGTGGTGTGGTGCAAGTATTTACTTGCTCCACTTGACTGTGTAGTCCAGTCTTGGGTGAAGAGAGCTTTGCTTCCAGTTTGGCTATATAAGTGCATCTCTCACAGGTTGTAGTGTTGGGTGGTAGGAGGAGAGGGTTGTCTGTGTACATGAGGCAATTGCTGCATTGCACAAAGATGCCCAGATTCATCAGTTATACAGGAGAAATCACTGTGAGTTGACCCTTAGACATGCCTGGATAGGTGCTTATTTATTAAGTACTAAAAACTGCTTTCCTCTAGACAAGTGAGGAAAGTTGAGTGCTATAGTAATTTGCAGCTTATTTAGTGCTTACAACAAGTTCTGAACAAGTGCTGAGTTCAAAGAAACAGATTTGATTGCTGAAACTAGAAAACTGGCTAGTTCTAAGAAACAAAATTAGGCTAGAAGTCTTCCCTCTAATACAGAAAGGCTTGGGGCTAGGAAGCCTACAAACAGCCTAGACCACTTACAGGAAAGGTAGGAAACAAGCTATTTTTTTTTCTTTCCCAGATGCTCTCTTTGTACACAGTAGGAGTGCCTGAAATCAGAATATGATGTCACTGCACTCAGTTGAGTGAGCAAATGAGATGGGCCCAGAAGGAGTATCTATACACAAATTTACAAGAGGGGCGGGCAATTTCAAAGCCACCAAGATTAACAACAAAACAGAAACAGGAAGGGTAGGTGGGGAACTAACTGAAAAAAACAGAGTCAAAACTTCCAGTTCAGTTAATATTCAATGCAACACAAATAGATCAATTAAAATGCTGTATTATTTGTAAAACGTGCAGATAAAAAGTACTTAAATTCTCTTATACGTCCAGTTGAATACAGCTAGATCTTAGCTGGCCAAAGCTGAGGTTTTAAGCAGAAAATATTTCAAAATGTACCACTTAAAAAGGCAGTGACAGGATATCAATGAATGAGACTACCCCCGCCTGCAATTACTAACAGGCAATAACATTTTAGCAAGTGCTAACTGAAAAAACAGAGTCAAAACTTCCAGTTCAGTTAATATTCAATGCAACACAAATAAATCAATTAAAATGCTGTATTATTTGAAAAAAGTGCAGATAAAAGGTACTTAAATTATCTTGTACGTCCAGTTGAATACAGCTAGATCTTAGCTGGCCAAAGCTGAGGTTTTAAGTACATGATTGATGTTCCGCACCATCAGACAGTCAAGTTGTTATACCAGATGCATGTGTGCTACCTTTTCTGGTGATACACACACTACATACATAGGTGTTTGACAACATTAATGGCATGGATATTATTTGTGACAATGTGGATTGTGCCATACACACAGACACACACACACACACATATATATGGATAACATTTTCTCATTCAATCATAATTTTTATACTAGTTAGCAATTTCTTGTTTGGCCCAGTTGATTTCCAAGGGAATATCTTCAAGACCCAAAGAAGTCATTTACCACTGTACTCTAATCTGACTCATCATTGAATACAAAGCCCATTTAGTGTGTATGAATTCATGAATAGTACTCAGCTGGAAAGGACACAAACCAAGAAAATGAAAGGGGGAAAACTGGAACTAAATTTGTCTGCCAGTAAATTTGCTATATCTTCTGGCTCTGTGTAGGTTGCTCCATTTACAGTTAGTTCAGTACATTGGTATGTACTGTCTTTGAGGTTATGGACATAGCTAAAGAAAGCCTTGTGATTGTCTGAGGCCTGCATGTCACAAAAATAATGTACTGCAACAGGGCAGACAGAGCCACTTTGCAGGAGCTGGTTGAGATGTCACAATAGCTCCTCAATGCCATGCTGAAGCATAAGGAAGGGCATGTGTACTTGATATGTACTACAGATTAGAGAGTCCATATCATGCGGGTATCTTATGATATAGTCCAGTTCCTTCAGGTACCACAGGCCATAGGCTACACCCAGATTACAATAAAGGCCTCATCTGGTCAGCAGGGACAATGGTTTATCAAATGTAAAGAGTTTCATGTTTATCAAATGTAAGGGCTTTCATTCCATCAATTGCCAGGTAGTCTGTAATGCACAATGTATAATATACAATGTGTCTATAGGCCATCTGTTTAGTGTCCATGACACCCACATCCAAGACACATGTGGCTTATACTAGCAGTCTGTGAGATGTGATTTTCTACATGGATATTTTTTTTTCTTTTTTGACAATATCATATATACCCTGGAGCCATTGCTAAACACACCAATTAGAAACCCACAGTCAGTGATAGAGAATGCCTACAATAATGCCCTTTTTCAGACCCAGACCATTGCTGAAAATGAGTTCAGCCTGTTAAAGGTCCAATTCCACTGTCTGGATGTATTTGATGGAGCACTACAGTATGTCCCTGCAGCACATAGTAAAATCTTTCAAGTGTGTATAAAGTTACAATATATGTTGACACACAAACAGTTATAGCAGGCAGAGACATTCAGGAGCAGGAAGGACCAGACTCAGCAGCAGACGGAGTACCTGATGAAAAGTCTGTGGGGAAGCCAGCTACAAATGATGACTATGTCAAACAGGTTGGCACAGTATACCATGCACTGGCTAAGAGACAGCACCTGGTTCATAACTATGGGCCAGAATAAGTTGTAAATATATAAAAAAATGATGCGTGCAAAACTGCACCCAGGTTGTTCAATACCAGGCATAGACTGGCCACACTGTGCATCAGACATAGGCTATCAGCTAATAGAACACTGCTGGAAGGGTAGAGTTATCATCATATGCACATGGGGTGAAACTCAGCAATAAATGTCAACAATGGGCAGTGAATGTGTGCTGTTGGGGCGATATAGGATAATAAGTTTAACCCCTGGATTCTCCTGGTAAAGAACCTTTGGGAGCATTCCAACTGTTGCATAAATTTGGTCAGGTACATGCCAAAATTGGCATTATACTTAATAATGAGTCTGATAAGGACTGAATAAAGTGGCACCATGACTTCCATGGACCTGGATGTCATGCCCTTAGTTATAAGCTGGATGACATATAATAATTTTCTTACTGCTTTAGCCAACATGTTGATCGAAGGCCAGATTATGTTCCCAGATGCCTGACTACTCTTAGGGGTGTCTTATTGATGGAGTAATTAGCCTGGCTGACACTATAATGCATTTTTTGGTACTGAGTTTTAGTCTGTGACATTGGCACCAGGTAACTTGTCTGTGTTAGACTCTCTTGTAAGATGTTTGTTTCATGGGGGGGAATCTCTGATAGCTTCCAATTTCCAGTCATCTGGGAAATTGTTTAGCTAAGGGCTCTTGACATTAGCCTTTACCTCAGAGAAGTAGATGCCAAACAAGAGCAATGCTAGCACAGAGCACTGAGCTACCTTGCTGGTGACCAGTCTATTAGTAGAGGTAGTATCATCAATCCTAATACTTCCTGGGTCCTGTCTGTGAGCCAGCTGGCAATCCAGCAAGTTATGCAGGGGTTTATGCCAGTTTGGTGAGTTTGTCAGCTATAACCAAGTGGAATATTGTATCAAATACCTTAGCCAGGTGCATGTAAGGCAGTATGCACCATTTCCCACTCATTCATTACCTTGGTGACCTTCTGAAAATAAGTCTACCAGGTGTAGTAGGCACACTCTTCCCTTGACAAAGCCAAACTAGGTTGGATCCAGTGTCTGAAAGTTGCCTATGTCTTTTTTGATAATTTCCATGATAATTCATTCCATAGCTTTGCATACTAGACAATTCAGACTTACAGGTATGTAGTCTCTGTGGTCAGTTGATGGTCCACCCTTGTGAAGTGGGATAACTGTTGCAGTCATCCCTTTTCATGGTACAAAGCCAGATTTAAGGCTATAGTTGACAAGTCTTTCAAGTGGTCCTAGTAAGTCATGTTTCCAGCTATATGAGGCATGTCAAGATATTGTTGTGGCCCGGTGAATCTGCCCTTTTGGCCTTAGCAAGTGCCACCAGGACATCACCCCTGTTAGTAGCTTGGGGAGGGTGATAGGTTCACAGGTTCATAGGACGATACTGGACTATTGGCCCAGAGGCCCTTATAAACCTAACCAAGAATTTTGCCCATGTTCCCACAAAGTCAGCACCTGTTTCCCCTGTCCAGCAGCAGCACAGGTGTGATCCTAGGGGTGTATTTTCTGTTTCCCATTCAACAGTCCAGGTTCCTCTTAAAGAGGGCTAGTGAGCTACTATGCTTGACATGGAGAGGGAGTCTATTCCTCAGATGGAAAATACTTTGGGACAGGAATCTATCCCACCAACAAGTTCTATTAATGTCACAGACCAGGTTGAGACCTTGCTTGCAGGTTGTGCAAGTGGAATTTGACTTATGGATATACAGCAACTCCATCAAGGCTGAGTCTGAAATGGCCTTGTATGCCAGACACAAGTCACCTCTGAGCAGTCTGTATGAGACTGAGTAGAGGGACAGGACTTTTAGCTTATCTGTATAGGATAGGTGTTTGAGACCCAGGATTTTCCTATTCAGGAACCTCTGTGGTCTCTCCAGCTGCTACTGTATGTGCTTGGCAAGGTGCATGCCAAAGGCGGCTAATGGGTCTGATAAGGGAGGAGTATAGGGATTCTTGTTCCTGGATGAAATACCCTTATTTATGAGGTAGGCCCTATAGAAAAGCTTCCATACAATGGAGGCAACATGGTGGTCAAAATTCAGGTTGCTGTCAACCTGGATGCCCAAGTCTCTCACTACTAATTGCATGCTTAGTATATTGTTATTAATGTGATAATTAGTGGGGATGCCATTTTCCCCAAAGGGGATAATAATGCATTTCTTGACATTCAGTTTGAGGCCATGCTTCTGGCATCAGTTATTAGTTTGGGTAAGGCCCTCTTGGAGGATGTTCACATCACTAGGGGAATTTAAGAGAGCACCCAGCTTGCAGCCAACTGCTAACTTGGTTATCCATAGACCACTGGTTTTGGCTTGCACCTCAGAAAAGCATATCCCAAATAGTAGAGGCCCCAAGACCGATCCTTGGGGTAAACTGCTGCTCACAGGTCTACTACTAGAGGTGGCTGCCCCTATTTTTACTGAGTGAGTTCTATCAGTGAGCCAGTTAGCTACCCATCTGGTAACATATAGGTTGATGCCTAGCTGTGGGAGTTTATCTGTTATGCCCAAGTGGGGAATAGTGTTGAAGGCTTTGGCTAGGTCAAGGTAGGTGGTATGCACTGTCTTCCCCTTGTCCATGGCTTTGCTGACTGTTTTGAAAAAGCTGATCAAGTTTAACAGGCATGCTTTCCCTTTGACAAAACCAAACTGTGATGTAAAGTGTTTGGAGGTTACCAATTTCTTTGTTTATAAGGTCTATGATAATGTGTTATATGACCTTGTAGAACAGGCTAGTTAGGCTGATGGGCCTATAATTGCCTGGGTAAGTGGACACTCTACCTTTGAGTAGAGGGTTGACAGTGACTGTCCTTCATTTGGCTGGGATGAAGCCAGTACTCAGGCTTTGGTCGAATAGGGTGCCTAACGGAGCTGAGAGCTCATGCCTGAGTTCATGTAGGACACAGCCAGGGATGCTGTTGGGTCCCATGGAGACTATTTTTTTGCCTTTCAAAGGGCATTAAAGACCTGTTCTTTGGTGATAAGGAGAGGGGTTTACTGATTGGGGGGGGGGGGGTGAAGTTTTCACTGAACCTGTCTGCCAGAAGTTTGGCTATATCTACAGTGTTTGTGTATGTGGTGTTCTTGACCAACAGTTCAGAGCAGATTTGAGTATTATCTTTGAGACTGTGGACATCTTTGAAGAAAGCCTTGTGCTTGTCCTTAGTGGATGTGGCCAGTCTAGACTCAAAGTTAACCTTAAAGGATTTCACCATTGACCTTATTTGCTTGTTCAGAGAAAGGAGAGATTACTTCCAACTTGGCACTTGCTCCTTCTTGGCCCTGGACATCATGTTTTCCTTTTATTATAGAGTTTGTTTATTGCTGCTGTCAACCAGACAGGTTTACTCTTCCTTGAGGAAGATAATTTGGTCCTGTCAGGTATTTTGAGTCTATACAGCTATGTAGGTGTTCATATATATTTTTTTGGTGTAGGCTTGGACATTAGTGCTATTTCCAACTGAAGGGACAGTGGCTGTGAAGCTATACCTGGTCTCAGGAGATTGCAGTCAGCTTTGGAAAACTTTTTTGTTTCACTCTGACAATGTGGGGGGGGGGGTCAGAAGAGTTGGTGACTTCAAAAGTGATCACTTTATGGTCGTATTTTACCAGGGAGGATGACACTGTAGAGGTGCTACAGTGGCTATTCATGTTGTTTAGTACTAGGTCCAGGATATTTTCTCCTATCGTGGGGGTGTTGACTAGCTGATCCAATGCATTGGCATTGACAAAGTCAAGCAATCTCTGTGTGTTCATAAATGGGCTAGACTCGGTCTTCCACTCTATGGTTAGGTAATTAAAGTCACCCAGGATTAGGGTAGAGGGTTGAATCTTGATGGATTCAAGTAAGTTCAGATAGGTGGAGTGGGCATCCTGAGTCATTGTTGGGGATCTGTAGCTAGCTATGATTTGAATAGGTGTTTTGTCAACAGTTAACTGCACTTGGGGAGTCTTCTGTGCATCATACTGTCTGACCAGCCTGGAGGTGTGCATGTCTTTAATAAATATTGAAACTCCACCTCCTTTGGCTTTGTAACCCACCATTTAGGGTCTAAAAGTATGTCAGGCTGTGGTGCTCTCCACAGCTTTGAACCAGGTTTCACTGACTGCATAAATGTCAGCATCCTTCATGGTGAGGAATGCTTGAAATGAGTACAGTTTCATGCTAAGACTTTTAGTGTTTAGCAGCATGACCTTTAAATTTCATTTAGAATAATTTTTCATGTTGGTAATATTGTGCTCATGATTTTGCCTAAAAAGGCACTATGGGGGAAGTAAGAGCCTTTGCCGGAAGCCTGAAGCCCAGGGGAGACAGACGAAGGCTATCTCTGGCAAAGCATTGTAGTCTGTCAGTCATGTCCTCCCAGGTTGTCAGGTACCGGATCCCTTAGAATAACACCAGAAACTAAGCCAATTGTTAAAGTCAGTCATTTTCCGTTTGTATTGAAGCATCATTCTGGGTGATGTTGAGATGCTGCTTAAGGCTAGGGACATAACTGCCTGGGACACATATTCAGCAAGCTCAATCATGACTCTCTTTATATAGTCCAGAGAGGTATGTCTCAAGTCATTCACACCAACAAGGACTATGACAGAGTCATAATAATACCTGTTTTTAAGAGACTTGAGTGTGTGCGTGATATGGTGGATTCTAGCACCTGACAAGCAACTTATCATGACTTTCTCCTTGTTTAGCCTGGTGAGGGGCACATCTGTGTGTCTCACAATACAGTCTCCTATGACTAGTATGTTGGGTTTGTGGTTGGTTAAAGATTGTGAGACACAGGAGTGTGTACTACATGTGGTGCTTGGTGCTGTGGGTTGTGATGTGGTTGTGAGTTTTTGCTTTAGAGGTCTCTTTTGTTTAAGTATGTTTTTGTTGAGAACTCTGCATATGTAGGATTGTGTTGTACAGGTGTGGCTGGTATTAAAGGTGTTGTGTTTGTAGTGTTCGTGCAGACAACCTTCTCAGTGCCAGATGTACTGACTTGTGACTGAGACAGCAAAGATTTTAGATTCTTAATGTAATTGCATCTCTCACATATTGTGTTCCTAGGTGATAGTAGTACAGGGTTGTCAGGTTTAAATACCACATAAATGAAAGTTAAATAGACACATTGGAATTGACCAATCCACCCTTATCCCTGAGCTCTTAGATAAACACCCTATGCCAGACCAGTTTCAACCTGTTCACTTACTCCCAGTAAGTGAAGGCAGGCCCCAGCCAACACAAGATGGAGTAGTAGGAAACACAGGAATCACACAAACATATCTGGATACAGGAAAACCTGAAACCAGACTATGCTAAAGATATTTAAACCCTGTTTAGGTTGATTTAACACAGGAGAACAGATACACACAAATATAACAGTAGAAAACAACAGAAAACTGATTTAAATGAATTAACCAATTAATCAGTAAAAAAGCTCAAAACTGTACCCTGTTCCAGCAATCTTCAATTAGATGAGTTCTAACTGTACACTCCTGCCACTAGGTGCAGGAGAATCCTCTCCAACAAAAGAAGGCCTGGTTTAGTGCTCAAGTTATACAAACAGAGCTAGGTTCAGCAGGTCTGAATCTAGTCTATGTGATAGCAAACAATGTGCACCAATCTCAGAAAGAAACAGTTCAAGTAAGCAGGCAAAATAAGCCATTCCCAGCTCAGAAGGGCAGAGTATACCCTCTCCTCCCACAAGAGTGTAGACCACAAACCTTCCTAATGTAAAACAACTGGCTTGAAACCCAAGTGCTTAAACAAAAAAGGCTTAGAATAACAGTTACAATTTAATCAAGCTACCAACAAACATTAATAAATGCAGCAGAATAAATGCAACTGAATACTTTTAAGAACAAGCAGCAAAAGCAAAATAACGTAATAAAGTAGGAAGAAACAAAATACAGTAAAGCAGATGAATAAAGTGCAGTTTTTATAGGTTAAGTGGAAAAGGAGAAAACAAGATAATTCAAAGTTGAAAAACTAAGGTAGTGGGCCTTCCCAAATGATCTCTTTCTACTCAATAGAATGAGCTGATAGAATGGGACTGGGAGGAGTGTCCAAAATTATATTTATAGTAGGGGCAGGCAACTAAAAAGCCACCAAATTCTTTGGTAACTTTTTAAACTGACCCTAGCCAAAAACTCTTAAAACTCCAACAGAACAAAAAACTTAAAGCAAAACAAATGTAATACTAGAATACAATACAAAATAGAAGTGATCAAACCTTAAATGAAGAGCTTCAATTAAAAAAAATGCAGATCGAGTTGAACAATATTCAGAGCAAGCATGCCACACAAACACTTCAGCTAAATACGGATATTTCTAAATAAAAAAGTAATGCTGTTTCTCAACTCCCCACACTAATTAACTTATGGTATTAAGTATTTCATGAAGGGATGTAAGGGAAGCAGGGAGGTGAAGTGTGAGGTAAATTTGTCAGCCATCATGCTATATCACTGTGCTCAGTGAAGGTGACACCATTGACCTCCAGTTTGGCACATTGCGTGCAGCCTATGAGGTTTCGGACATAGCTGTAGAAAGCCTTGCGATTGTTTTAGCCTCCGAAGCTATCTTGACCTCATAATTGACCTTATTGGACTTAATTAGTCCTCTTAGTTTCCTGTTCATTTAATTAGAGAGCTGTTATCACTGTGGGAGTTGCTCCACCTGATTTGGCCATAACATTTTTCCTTTTGTTATATACCTTATTAAGGTTAAGAAACCACCAATATGACTTGTTTTCTGTTTGTCTTCGTGATGTTCAGACATAGTAACTTGGGACACCACCACAGGATTTCTGCAGTGCACTATGTAACTCCACACTGATATATATCATGCCACCATGGTTTCTAGAAACTGCCTAACCCCAGGAACTCTTTCACCTCTGTCAGAGGTGTTTCTGTTGGTAGACCCCCCCCCCTTCCATGGTCATCTGCTGCTTTGACTGGTGAGCTAAATGGAGTAACAACAATGTTAGTAGCCCTTCTTCAGACTTGACCTTAATTCTGATTTTGGTCACCAACAACATTGATATCATCTATCACATTCTACCAGGCATATACACAAAAGGCCCAGTCAGTTCTCAAGTCATCTGCAGACCCTACTGATGAAGGGTCTCATTCTCTATGTGAACAAATGTACCCTTCTGCTGCTTTCCACCTTTTGTCATCTCATTCTGTAATTGCAAAGAAATGTACATGTGAGCTGTTGTAAGATCACACACAATATACCCCTATGCAGCAATATCTGCAACAGGCTAGAGCTGGCAAATCTTGCCTTTTCTTGCAATAGTTATGGGATTTAACCACATGTATATCTGAGATCCATCAGGAGGTGTTATGTGTGTATTGCAACTGGGTGTGTTATCCACATGGAGCAAGGGTGACAAACTACCCAGAGTGATGGCACCAAGTACATACATGGTTATATGTGTGACAGCTTCTGCTATTTGTATGTGCATAGACCACATAGTCAAACATAAGTGTCAGTTCTAGTTTAAGCACTTGGGCTTCATACCAGTTATTTTACACTAAGAAGGTTTCTGGTCCACACTCTTGTGGGAGGAGGAGGGTAGCATCCACCCTTCTGAGCTGGGAATGGCTAATGAAGGCTTATTGTGCCTGTTATTCTAACTGTGTTTGGTCTTATTTAAGCACTTGGGCTTCAAACCAGTAATTTTATATTAGGAAGATTTGTGGTCTACACTCTTGTGACAGGACAGGATAGCCTACATCCTTCTGAGCTTGGAATTGCTGGTTGAAGGATTATTGTATCTGCTATTCTAAAAGTGTCTTAGATCTGGTTTAAGTACCTGAGTTCCAAACCAGTTATTTTACATTAGGAAGGTTTGTGGTCTACATTCTTGTAGTAGGAGATGGTAGCCTTTCTCTTCTGAGCTGGGAATTGCTGGTGAATACTTATTGTGCCTGTTATTCTAAGTGTCTTTGTTCCAGTCTGTGGTCTGCACTCTTGTGACATTACTGTCTAGACAGATTTTATAACTACTAGAGCATCTAGTTTGCTCAAACCTGACTTCTGCTCAAGTTGCTTGTCTTATTGAGTTGTTCAATATTTAAGTTTTCCTCACTCCTCCCTAGTAGATCAGTAGCCATGGATATGCACTTCCTGACTCTCTCTGTGGCCAGTCTGGTTGAGTTGGGTATTCTGAGGCATTGTAGTAATTGCCTCACGTACACTGACACCCCACTTATTCTTAATAAAACAGAGTATGCGAGAGGTGTAAATACACATTAACACTGGAGGCAAAACTTTAATACAACCAAAATTAATCATACAGAGGCTGTCGGTGACACTTCCACCACACCTACTGCACAGGGTAAAAACCCTACATATAAAACTACTTGTGCTGAGGAACTTACAGGTAATCTTCCTAAAACACAAAGATCTCCTTCACAGCACAATCAAAGAAAAGGTCCTCAGCCACAAAGTAAACACTCTGTTTAAGCAACACATACAGCTACACTTTACTTGAAATAAAAATTAAATCCAGGGATCCAGCGAAACCAAAAACCTTTAGGAACTATTCCAAGGCTAACCTCTCTCTACTAAGCAACACCTTGGCTAAATTACAAGCACCCCCAAACCCAGTAAACACCATAGAATATACTGATCCCAGGATTCACTAATGAATATTTTCCATGCAGGAACAGTGTAGCTGCTGCTGCATGGAAAATGGCTGCCTTGTAATCCAGGTACATGCCGTTTTGACATGCGCAAGCTTTCTAGCACTATTCCTGCACAAAAACCCATGCAGGATGTTAATCACCTCGTTTGCTGGTAAAAAACATGCAAATAAGGTGAATTAGTTATTTACCAACCTGCCGAGTCTCCATGCAGGAACAGTGTTAGTTGCAGAAATGTATTCGGCTACTAACCGAATACATTTCTGCAAAAAACACAATGGAGGCATGTCAGCTCTCAATAAAGCATGTATTAGAGTGGTTATGCATGCCAATGGCCAAATATATGGCCATTGGCATGCAAAACTCTCCCTATGAATAAAAAATAAACTTTTATTTTTGTTGGCCAATCTCGGCCATTGAATGTGTGGGAAGTGGCACGCAAACGGGAGGGGGCAGAAAATTTAAATAAAAGTGGAAAACAGGAGTATTACAGAAAATTGCATTCTGCCATTATAGTCAATGGCATGGACAAAGTAAACAATGGCAGGGAACAGTGGTTGCTAAGGGGAAGACTCATGTGTAGTGCAGTAACTAGGGATTAAGGCAGTGGGGTATGTTAATAGGGGACTTATACTGAATCACAAATTTCTTCTAAGGGTTACACTACACCTAACCGTGTAGGTGCTCTAACACCACTGTGTAGACAGGAAGAGCAACTAACATAAAAGGGGTGTGTGTCATGCTTGTTGTAAGCACATTGGAGCTCTGTTGGCCAGGTTTGTGCTTAGCTAAGCACAGCTAAACGAGGGGGGGGGGTGTTTGAGGCTGTATAGTCTTATTCCATGAACTGAGGAGCATGTTTGCAGCCAGGGGAGGGCCATTTCTTGCTGTTTACACTAGCTAAGCGGGTCTGGGTGGTGCACCTGGGATTAAATAGGAAGGACATAAGAAAATAAAAGGAAATAGTAAAACAAGGGAAATGCAGTACAAACAGTAATATGGAATACTGCAACACACAATGGGCCATTGAAATCACTCATTAATACAGCTGGCAGGTGGCTCGATAGCTGAAAATGGGAGGAGATGTAAAAAAAATTAAAAGGCAACAGCACAATAAAGGAGAAATGAAGTAGAAATCACTAATATGGGACTCTTGCTACTCACAATGGGCCAGGTAAAGCACATAATAATACAGCTGGCAGGTGGCTGCATAGCTGAAAATGGGAGGAGATGTAAAAAAAATAAAGGGCAACAGCACAATAAAGGAGAAATGAAGTAGAAATCACTAATATGGGACTCTTGCCGCTTACAATGGGCAAGCAAAGCACATAATAATAATACAGCTGGCAGGTGGCTGCATAGCTGAAAGTGGGAGGAGATGTAAGTAAAACATAATTTAAAAAAGGCAACAGCAGAATAAAGGCAAACATGCACAAATTACCACTAATGCCTCTAACACTCACAGTGGCCAATTCAAAGCTATGAGTAATATAGCTGGCAACTGGAATATATCATAGACCCAATCACACAAACAGCAATGGCAGCACACCACTATAAAGTATGCAAACACCCCTCAGTCTGGTTTCTCCCACAAACTCTGCACCTTTGGAGTAAACCTGGGAATTTTAACTGAGAAAATGATAAAGGCTGCCATTGTTTTGATACATCAGTATGTGCTGGAGGCTGAGGGTGGTGAGGAGGATAATGCTGACAACCACCCCAGACTCAGTGGACAGTGGCATACTTCATCAAATTGTGGAGCTATGCAAGCCTCGCCTCACGTCCAGAACTAACAGAGGGGAACCCATCTCGGTGGATACTAAGGTACATGTAGCTTTAAGAATATTAGCTACAGGTGCTTTCCAAAGACCTACTGGGGATATCATGGGGGTGTCACAGGCATCTGCATCCAGACAACTCCACCAGTTCCTGGATGCTATGCTACCAAATGCCCATGACTACATATACTTTACTACCACCCGTGAGGAATTGACCAGCAATATGCATCTCTTCCACCATGTAGCTGAATACTTGGAGGTACTGGGTGCCATAGACTGCATACACATACACATCAAAGCACCACCTGGTGAGCAGGGTAAGGTCTACATAAATTGCAATGGCTTCCCCTCCATCAACTGCCATGTCGTGTGCAATGCCCAGGGCATTATCATGAATGTGTGTGCTGGCAGCCTTGGAAGCTATCATGACTTCCACATCTGGCATTCCTCACAGCTGTAGCAGAGATTTGCCAGGGGGGACATCAAATATGGCCATCTGTTGGGGGATGCTGGCTATGCACTCGAGCCATGGATGATGACACCCATCAGAAATGCATGTACACCCATGCAAAAACACCATAATGAGGCACACACTCAAACCGGGATCATTATAGATTATGTGTTTGGGATGCTCAAGTCATGGTTCCACTGCCTGGACATATCTGGTGGACCCTTGCAGTACTCTCCAGTCTCATGTGCACACTTATTCATAGTATTGGCCATGCTACACAATATGATCCTGTGGAAACAGCCACAGCAGGAGCAGGATGGGGAAGGGCCAAACAGCCCTCCATCAATGCCATGGTCCCCACAGGCACAAAGGGACTCGGACGAGGAACCTCCTGAACCAGCCCCTGTAGGCAGATGGAGACATGCCAAGTATGGCCTGGCTTTGGCAAACAGGCAATGCATAGCACACACACTGACACTGTAGGCACTTAGGGACAGATACCTCTCTATACTCACACACACAATAAAAAGGGATGAAACACACATCACACTACCTGTAACTTACCATGCATAGGCAGTGTACTGTGTGCATCCAACATAGGCAGCCCTCAAGCTCTGTACATACAACTGCCAGAGGCACAGGGTAAGTCAGTTGCCTTAACAGTAAATTAATGTATCAGTATGTTCTGTTAGCATATATATGGTATTGTTGCATGCATGCAAGGGAATGGGGTGGACTACTGGGATAGCAGCAGACAAATGACAGCTATGTGGGTCACCAGGAAATGTCTGCCCAGTACTGAGCTCCCAACACTATACTGTAATACCCAAGGTGGCAAATCCTACTGCAGTATATATATGGGGCCAACTAACTGGGGGGGGGGTCATAGCTCACAGCCATGGATGACATTGTGGGGCCCCATACCCACCCCTCAGAACCGCATAGCAAGTCAGCTGCAGAAAACCAGAGAAAAATGTCTGGAAAAGCTCCACAAATGGCATCAAGTTGAATCACCTCCCTAAAGACCCACACAGTTATAGCACAGCAGGTCAGTATTATGAAATTCCCACCCACAACACTTCCCACTGCCCCACTTTATCAGTCCAGATTATGTCATTCCCTTTATCAGCAACATTGGCCAGCTGTCAGCTCAGTAGTGCATGCGATAAATGCCTAACACTGTATATATGTTTCCCACCCACTGCCCTACTTTATAAGTCCTGCTGATGTAATTCCCCATATCAGTTCAGTACCTTTGGCCAGCTTTCAGATCAGTAAGCTCTGTAGCACATGCAATAACTATGTAACACTGTGGTACAAGTAACTAGTTAGGAAGGGGTTCTACTCTCACATCTGGCAAATGTGTGTGTCTGTTTGGAGGGCAAAGCACTCTGATACATTTAACACCCACTAACCTATTTTATCAGTCCTGCTGATGTCATTCTCCATATCAGTACATTTGTTCAGCTCTCAGCTCAGTAAGCTCTGTAGTGCATGCGATAACTGCATAACAGTGTGGTATAAATAGCTAAGTATTTTGATATGTTTCCCACCCACTGCCCTACTTTATCAGTCTTGCTGATGTCATCCCTCTTATAGGTTCATAAGTGTGTAGGAGGCTAATGGCCCATGAGCCTTTACAAGTCTAGCCCATAGAAGGGCCTTACCATTGTGCTACCTGATATTACTTCCCAGTGCCTGTATCAAGTGGAGCCACTGTAGTGATCCTTGGGGTGAACTGTTTATTACCCATCCACTCATCAAGATTTCTGTGAAACAGGGTCAGCAAAGTGCTCTGCATGACATGTATGGGAGGTGTATTCCAGGGCATGTGCATTCTCTTTGTGAAGGACCTGTCCCACCAACATGTTGAGTCAGTTGTGGTAATGAGGTAGAAGTCTCTGCAATGTGTGGTGTGGAGGGATTGGAATGTCTTCATATGTAACATTTCTAAAAGAGCTGGGTCAGACATGGCTTTGTAAGTCAAGCACAGATAGCTTTTAACTAGGTGATATGACATAGAGAATAGCTGAAGTCTTCTGAGTCTGTCTTTGTAGGGCATGTTTAATGGCTAGGAATCTCTATGTGAGGTACTTCTGTGGCCTCCCAGCTGTTGCAGGCATCTAGTGAGGTACATGCCAAATGGGCCATAATACTTGATGAGTGGTCTAATGAGGGAACAGTAGACAGAGATGATTACCTCTGTCTTCCTGGATGCAAAACCCTTGGTAATGTGATGTGCCACATAGAAGGAATTCCTGACCACAGTGGGAATGTGGTGGTTAAAGGAGAAGTTGCTGTTAAACTGTGTCCCCACATCTCTTATAACACCTACAGTGTTCACTGGGCTCCCATCAATGTGGTACTTACTGGAGACTGGGTGTTTTACCAAAGGGGATGATGATGCATTTTGTGGTGTTAAGCTTTTGGCCATGGTTTCCACACCATTCATTCATCTCAGTGAGGCTTTTCTGTAGGATGTCTGCATCACTTGTGGAGTTAATGATGGCTCCCAGCTTGGAGTCCTCTGTGAACTTGGTCAGCCAGAGTTCCTCTGTGTTGGGTTGGACTCTTGAGAAGTAGAAGATGGGCAGGAGACTAGCCAGTACTAATCCCCGTGGGACTCCACTCATGACTGCTTACCAGTCTGACTTGGAGTTTGCCACTGTAAAACACTGTTTGTTCTATGAACCAATTTGCAATCCACCTACTGATATAGGGGTTGATGCCTAGTTTGATGGGTTTATCAATAATTCCTGACTGAGGAATGGTATCAAAAGTCTTGGCCAGATCGAGGTAGGCTGTATGCAGTGCCTTACCATCATACACAGCCCTGGTGACTGACTCAAAGAAGTCAACCAGGTTGAGCAGGCATGATTTGCCATTCATAAAGCCAAACTGTGTGGGGTCCAGAGTTAGGAGATTACTATATCATTGTCAATCAGGTCCCTGATGATGCAGTCCATACCTGTATATAGTAGACTCATCAGGCTAATGGGCCAATAATCACCAGGGTCTGTAGTTGCTCCCTCTTTATATAGAGGGATGACTGTAGAAGTGCACCATTTTGGAGGGACAAAGCCTGAGGTGAGGCTGTGACTGAACAGGTCACACAGATGTGGTGCCAGGTCTCATTGTACATGATGTAGAACACAACCATGGAAATGTTTGTGTCCCATGGAAGCTGCATTCTTTCCTGTGGACAAGGCAGGTCTAACCTAGGCTGCAGTAATGCTGGGTGCCTGGCATTCATCTGCCATTGTAATTGTTCCTTTAGGGGGAATAATGGGTAAAGCTGGCACTGAATGTGTTGGCAAGACTGTTGTCAATATTTGTTGGCTCAGGATAGGAGTTAGCATTGTGCAGTAACTCACAGCACTTGTGGGTATTGCTGTGGAGGTTGTTGGTATAACAATCAAGGCTTTTGTGATTCTTGTCAGTATCTGCTGCAATTCTGCCTTCATAGCTGGGAGTAGATGATTCCATGAGGGATCTCACATTGTTGTTGAGGCTAATAAGGGGGTTTATCAGTCTTGGGACACCACCTTTTTCTGCAACAGTGTCTTCCTTCTGTTGTACACTTTAGTAATGGCAGGGGACTATCACATTGGCTTCCATTGTTTGGAGGGTAGTATCTTAGTTCGGTTGGCTATGGCTAGTACCATGCATTCATGTACATGTGTGTACACTGAATTTGTTTATGAGGCAATAGTTGTGCAGCTATTTTCCATTGGCATGGGTGCAGTGAAGTCATGCACCCCTGTTTTTATGACTCCAACGTCAGTTTTGGAGAGGTTTTTCAAGGTTGTTACTTTTGTGGGATGTGTGGGTGAGATGTGGATTTCCATGGTGATTGCATCATGTTTGGATTTGACCAGGTAGGTATTGACTGCTGTTGTTGAGCAATGGTCCCATATATAAGTAATCAACACAGGTCAAGTTTGTTGCATCTTCTACTGGGGTCAGTATTAGCCAGTCCAAGGCATTGGAACTGATGAATTTCAGGAAGCATTGGGTCAGTCTATTGGTACTTGACTATTTTTCCCAGTTGGCAGAGGGGTAGTTGAAGTCTTCTACTATGTCAGTGTTGGGTTGGACCTTGATGTATCTCAGATGCATTATGCTGGGATACTAATCTGGAGGTGTGCATATATGTTATGAATATGGAGACATCCCCACCTGTCGAGCTGTGGTCCATATTTTGGAGTGGAAAGCTGTGGAATGCATCATAGCCTGTTAGTGCAGGGCTGTTGTCTGCTACTGTAAACCAGGTCTCCATTACAGCACGACTGTCAATGTTCTCCATTTTAAGGAGTGCTTTGAGTGACTGCATCTTGACCCTCAGATTTTATTAATATCTAGCTGTTATGGTGGTAATCTGATTTGGAACACTGCCTAAAAAGGCACTATAGGGTTGGCAAGAAACTTAGCCAGTACCTGGAAACCCAGGAGTGACAGATGCAGGCCATCTCTGCCAAGGCATTGATGTCTGTCAATCATGTTATCATAAGCAGAGAGAGACTGGATCCCCTGAGAATGACAAACATGTAAGCCAATGTTGAAGTCAATCATTTGTTGATAGTACTGCAGCATAATTCAGGGTGATGGTAGTCATACCTGCCTGGACCACATAATCTGAGAGCTCAACCATGTCTCTTGTCATGTAGTCCAGGGAGGTGCATCTCATGTCATTCACACCCACATGGATGATGACAGAGTGATACTTGCAGTGACCTGACTGGGTGCGTCATGTGTTGGATGCTGGCATGTGATAGGCTGTTACCTTCTCCATATACTAGTGAGTTGGACATCTGTGTACCTCAGTATTGAGTCACCCATGATTACTGTATTGGGCAAGGTGGTCAGCCTTACAGGCTTAGGGTAAGGGGCGCAATATGTAGGTGACATATGTCTCCTTTGGCATGTGCTGTGTTGTGGTGGCCAAGTGGGTGTCTGTCTTGCTAGTCTGTGCTGATTGGGTAAATGTCTATTGAGTGCCTTTGTGAAGGTGGGTGTGTGGTTTGTGAGTGTATGTCAGGGCTGTGATAGTGGGTGGTGTGGCAAGCTATGTGTTCCACATGGCGTGGTGCAGGTGTTGACCTCATCCTCTTGCCCAGTTAGTCCAGTCTTTGCTGGAGAGTGCATATTTCCAAATTTGGTGATATAGGGGTAACTCTCACAAGTCTGAGTGTTTGGAGGTTAGAGGAGAGGGTTGTCTGTGTACATGAGGCAGTTCCAACAGTGCCTCAGAATGGCCATGGGTACCAGGTTAATGGGCAAAATACAGAAAACTGCACTTCAATTATGCCAGGAGGGGTAGTCATAACTACTAAGTACTGTGGCTAATTCTGTGGGAAATGACTACTGCTGATGACTCCCAGGTGTGCTACACTTATTGATACAATAACCTGTAGTGCAAAGCTATTATGCTATTTGAAGTGCAAGAGAGAAAGAACTAGCAAAATCCAAGGGAAAAAAATGAAGGCAGACTTTCTGCCACCTGTAATACTTTACCTCAGCTGTGCAGTTATCAGTACCTTTGGCCAGTTATTAGTCTAATAAGCTCTGAAGCACACACAGTAACTGCATAACACTGTAGTACAAATAACTAGATAGCCAGAAGTTATAATCTCAATACTAGCAAGTAAATGTATGTGTGCACGAGAATCATATAATGTGTGGTTTATACCATTTTGAGTTGTGCACCACCCTTCTCACTTCCCCTTACCCTACTTTACTAGTTCTGTTGATGTAATTCACCTTAGAAGTACCTGTGGATAAAGTGAAGCTGTGTAAGCTCCATGGCACATCTGATAACTGTGTAACACTGTAGTAGAAATAACTACATAGGCAGGGGTTCTAATCCCAGTACTGGCAAGAAAGCATGTGTGTGCATGATAATCATATACTGTGTGGTTTATACCATTTTGAGTTGTGTACCACCCTCTACACATCCTCTCAACCTAATTTACTAGTCCTGTTGATGTCATTCACCTTAGAAGTACCTTTGGATAGGATGCAATTGTATAAGCTCCATGGTGCATCTGATAACTGCATAACACTATAGTAGACATAAATAGATAGGGAGGAGTTCTAATCTCAATACCGGCATTTGTGTGAGAATTATATACGGTGTGCCATATGCCATTTTGATGTGTGTACCATACATGGCTACATGGCTGGTTACATGATGGTATTACTTTATATAGTGTGGTAATGGCATCTGCCTCACATGCAGCATGTTAAACAATTGTACAGGCCATACCAGTCCTCTGTACAGCTATGTCTGGAATATCCAGATGTTTGCAACCTATAAGTGGTCTGTGTCCCTTAATGCCCATGTATGTGATACTTTTGCCAAATAGGCCACAGTGAGTGTACTGACACATATGGTAGCATCAGGTATCATACCTGACTGAAACATCATGCTGATACAATGTCTGCTACCATAACACTTGTCCAGTCTTGTAGGAGCAATACAAGATTCCCGATGCTATTTCTGGTGGGTTAACTCACCATATATGAGGGCATTCACAACAGTACTTGCAGCAACAGGTAGTGGGAAATGTCCCATGCATATCATCTATGTGGGACATGCCATGTATGTAGTAGTACAGTACATCAAAATGGATATGTACCTTTAATAATCTGTCTATTGCCAACTGTGTTTGTGTTGCTGTATGCCCATCCCCTCTGTTAGTCCTGACTGTGTGTATGCAAAAGATATACCATTTTGTTTCCGTGTTCTACTCTGTGAACTCAGGAATACATAGCACAAACCTGTCATACACATTTCATGCATGCCCTCACCAACTGCATCAGGGTTGAATGCATGGAAAAGAAATGGCAGGGCTAACAGGTGTTGCCAGATGAATCTGTTGTGGTTAATGTAATCCTCTGCTTGTGAGAGACCTGCTGACAGTACTGTAGTAACCTGTTCTGTATGTATGAGCCTGTGGTAGTACACAACACTGAAGTGACATGTATGAAGGCTACCTGTCTGTGACAGGGGTATGTATGTATGGAAGTTCACATTATCTGACAACAGTGTCACTCACACACTGTTATATGCATACACACCTGGTAGATATACCTTACCTATGACATGGGTGGTGTATTTCCACTCTGCCATACTCCGTCTTGGTCCTGTCTGCAGGGCCACAGCCTGCAGAAACACAGACACCTAGAAGACAAACAGAATACAGCATGCTAGACTACAGGCCATCAGTAGTACTAACAGCAATAATGCATTCTGGCTAATAAGGTACACACACCTGTATGTGTACCCACAACAAATGCAAGCAGACAGCACCTTAGACAATATTACATAGCTACACTGTACTACATTCACCCTGTGCATCAGAACCATATTAGCATGTCCCTGCATCGATGGTATGTCTGACAAGGCTGTGGCACATTTATCATCCAATGCACAGGATGTAGTGTGGAATTTCCAGAGGCCTAGGCTGGGCCATATAGTTGACATCATGTGTGTGTGTGGAGGGGTATGCAGTAGATGGCCTATGCAGAAGTGTGTGTGTGTCTGGGGTGACTTGCGTGTGATACAGACTTTTGTAGGTATATGCATGCACACAGTCATGCCATCTGGCTGCCTTACACAGGGGTATGTTGGACAGATGTGGAACATACATAGCAGAGTGTCCAATTCACCGTCTCTGGCCACAGACATGAGAACTGGTTCTGCCACAGGTCTCACTAACACCACCAAGCTCAAGGCCAGATGCAGTACTGCTTCCTGAAGGAGACTGTTGTCTGCTGGATCCGTGTCCCTGACAGTACTGGCCAAGCCCACATGCTCATGGCCTGCTCTGGTGTGATTTGAGCAGCAACGATGTAGATAGTACCCCCCTTCCAGTAGTGCTGGTGTCACTGCCATTATGGGAATGTGAAGGGGCATGGCCTCATAGACTGTCAGCTGATGTTGTTGCTGACCTGCATCCACATGGTCAATGCCACTCTCCCACTACATGCTCTATCGCAGACATAGCACGGTTGAGGATTGCCAGCATCTCACCCCACCATGTATTCATGACTTCAGTATTTTGCGTGCGGCCTCACCTAAGTCATGTATGTCACCATGTAAAGCAGGAAGAGTTTCATCCACCACCCTGGGAATGTGTCTCGTGTTGCAATCACTATGTGCCTGTGCATCCAGTACAGCCCAAAACATGGATCTGGTGACACTTAAGACAGCGGCTTGATGGGCAGCAGTCCTCCTTTGGGCACCCCCGCATTCCTCCTTTGGACACCCCTGTTCATCTGCCTATATGGCACCTCACCAGCACTCTGGCTATGGCTAGTGGCTGCAGTCACACTTGCCATAGTCACCACACTAGCCTTTCCATGTCACCACCTGCCAACTGTCCATTATCTGTGCCTACTAGGGATGGGGTATGTGTGGGCATTGTGACTGTGTGTGGGGACAGTGTTGAGTACTGTTGGATGACAACCCACAGCACAGTGGGCCCCTGAGAAAACCACCTGTGCCTGACTATGACTATCATCATTGTCAGAGTCTGCAGAGACACCGACATCAGATTCACAACCACCATGACCACCTATGGGGGGAAGACAACATATATAAATTACTACCTGCACTACATTTGCTGCTACACATGCAGACACACACACACACACGCACACACACACACACACACACACACACACACACACACACACACACACACACACACACAAACACACACATATGTGAGGTGCCAGAAAGGCATTACACTGAACTCACAACAGCCAAATGGTGGCATTCACAACACAGTCAGACCACTACATACACACCCTGGACAGGCCCTTTACATCATGCAGTGTAGCCCTTTCCAATTAATGTCATTACTTATTTACACCTCTGTAATACGTGCATACTGCTGCTAGGTGAAGGGCTTTCAAGTGGCACACACTGCATCCATGTAAGCATAATTGCTGTTTACGTGTATAGCACAATGGCAACTCCTACAGAACATACCTCTCAACTGTGTATAGTGTTGCTGAATGTGTACATGTGTGGCTCATATATCTGGTCTGTTCCTCATAAATCCCGTGTTAGTCTGACAGATTACTGTAATGATCTAAGGACTGATGTCACTAATTAATGACATATTTTGGATTTCACACTAAAATCTGCAATACATGTATGCTACAACAGAAACAGTTACAATAACAACCTCCCAAGCTTACAGTATATATCAGAAGGGTAGACACCCCAGTTAACATGCCAGGTTTGTCTTTTACATGACATGAGACCACAGAAATCATATGATAACTATTCTCACCTTTACTGTGACCTATAACCTGTGTAATCCAATAGAAAGACAAACACATTTGTTAGGGGTGACATATAGAATTTGAAATACATACAATAGGTTGGGTGCATGACTGTACACAGTCTTAAAGTACTACTTTGTTAAAGCACCTTTGAATATTGTAACAGTAGTCAGTCCTCTTGGGAAGGTGTGTATCAGCATGACACATCTCGACTTAGTAATATTTGTACACTCTCCCTTCAAAAGCCCACCGACTCTATCAGATTGCAAGAGCACATCTTCTGCACAGCCCTCTGCAGGGCACCCCATGGGTTTTATATTGGATGTAGGTGTGGACTGCGGCTGGGTCCTTCCATACCATGTATTGTTTTGTGGTGAACACATCCATGTTTGGATATGGATGTATGGTTTTGGTCACTGTTGTGTGGAAAGGTGCAATTCCTCCCCAGCTACAGCTTCCTAACTGACAAAGGAAGATTTTGGGCCAAATTGGACTGGTATTTGGTACTGTTCATAATTCCCTCCACATTGACTAAAGGCACACTTCTAGTTTATGAACAGCAACACCAAAGCAGGATACTGCCATCCCCATGCTTCACCATGGGGATGGTGTTCTTTTGGTGATACGCAGTGATGTTATTGTGTCAAAGAAACCTGTCGGTGTTGTGGCCAAAATGTGCAACCTTGGTCTCATTCCACCATAACACATTAGCCCACATGCATTTGGGAGGCCTGATGTATTGTTCTTGAGACAATTGTCAGATCTGGATATAGTTCCATGTGTGACAAGGCTCCCATCTTCCAACCCTATCCGATAGGCCAGACATGTACAGAATACAGGAGATTATTATCATATGTAGTACACAAGCAGTACTTGCCAGAGCTCCTGCAAATCCTTTACTGTTTCTGTAGGTGTCCTGGCAGCTACCCTGACCAGTGTGGGTCTTGTCTTTACATACTTTTGCAGTGATGTCCATTTCATTGCAATGTCACTGTTGCCTTATATTTTCACCACTGTTTGATGATTGTCTTCACTGTGTTCCATGGTATATGCAATGTTATGGAAATGTGTGTGTACCCTTCTCTGGGCTGATATCTCTCCCAGATGTGATCCCTTGCTGATTTGTAAGCTCTATGCAAACTATGGCTGTTGCCATTGCAGGCAAATGAATAAATGCTATGATAATCCTGTTAGGACAACTGACTGTTTTATGCCGTTAATCAAAGAGTCTTTGTCAGTGATGGCAGATGTGTACCCAAGAAGTTGTAATGATATCATCATATGCAAAGCTAAATCACCACAGTAGTACCTTCAGCCTGGCCACATGTATGCATCCAGCTTATTATACATTTTACATGTTTCATAATTGTTCCCCTAACAGAGTTGTCTGTTTAACAATGGAATTGTACAGATTATAGGTCACATAAAAGTTTGGAAGGTTTTGGAATTGTGTTCTTCTGCTCTCATTTTTGTATTTCACAAATACCTGCCATTGAAACAGGTGTGTGTACACCTTTTATATGCACTGTATAGCACTAAGTTATACAATATGTCCATAGTTTTGGCCCTTTGTAACCCCATGTTGTCAATCTTTGTCTACATTTCATGCAATGACAGGTTGTGAGGTATGCTACAGATATGTGACATCTCCTGCAAGTAGGCCCCTGTGATGACCACTGTGATGCACTGCAGTTAACCCCACCACAAGTGAACATGCAGATATTGCAGAATAGCTGAGAGTAACAGGTGTGTGCATGGTCACATGCATGACCTTGATATTACTGGGGTACCGGTGAGCCATAACAGGAAAATCACATACTCACTGACTTCAGACTGTTGCCCCACATGCAGACAAGAGGTACCTATGCAGTTGTGGGGAAGAGGTATTCTCAGCAGACTCATATTTGGCAGTGTTACAAGATGAATGCTACTTTTCTGCACAGGTACATCATAAGCTGTGATAGCACACAATTTGCTATCCTTCACCATAGATATGCACTTGTGTGCATTAGTAAACCCCAGCCATAAATGCAGTTTTACCTGAAATATGCATCCAGATACTCTATAGCAGACAGTATTAGTGCAACAATATTAAAATTATATGCACTGTGGCCTTACCTGGACACTCTTTACCTGTTGCCTGGGTGCCACCCACCTCCATGACTGGTGTTACATGTGATAGTTGTTGTGTGGGGGCTACTCCAATGTTGGCAAGGAGCTCCTCCATTGGTGTAAGTGGGGCTTGTGTAGGTGGGCCCACACCTGTCATGGAACGGTCCCTGGCCACGGCAGCAGCCCTCTGCTGGGCGTGATGTAGCAGGTCAGTTGCATTATGCCTCACCTGCTCTTATGTGTGGCCATTGCGGCCCAAGGTGTTGACTCTGGGGAGAAGTTCATCCCGCTCCTGCATAATTTGGCGGCTCCGGACAAACAGCACTGCATAATGTTGCAGGATGGCTTCAGTTATTGATGTATTCTCCTGACCAGTGTAAGATGGTTGTCTTTGCATGGCACCTGGAAGACATAAATGGGAAAACACATCACAAGACCTCAGACATTGGCCAGAATCATTTACAGACCCACCACATCAGCATTGCCTATCATCAGCTACCACGTACCACCACATCATACCCCTATCCTATCAGCACAATATGAACCTACATTGCATTCCTGGTCCCCCCAATGAGGGCCAGTACATTGCATAAACCACCATTCATCATTCATGTTTTTGTAGAGGGAAGACAGTGGACATCTTCCTTGCAGAAGGGATGCCAATGGTGCTCAGGCTTTCCTTGCATACAGTGTGTAATGGAGCTGGAAGCATATGCCTGAGTTCATGCAGGATGCAGACAGGAATGCTCTCAGGTCCCATGCAGACCTGCTTTGGTTGACTTTGATTAGGAAGTAGGTACCTGCTCCCATATGATGAGGGAAGAGGTGCAGGTGCTGTGCATATCCATCTACACTGATGGTGAGCCAGGGGGTGATGTTTGCCCTAAACTTGTCTGCAGCAGGTTGTCTATAGCTATGATTTGTGCGTATGTGGTGTGATTGACCACCATTACAGGGTGGGTTGTGTTGTCACCTCTGAGATTGCACACATATGTGAAGATGGCCTTGTGATTGCCCCTGGTGGATGTGTCCAATTTGAACTCATAGTTAGCCTTACAGTAATCCACCTAGACCTCATATGATCGTTCAGAAAAAGGTTGACTCACTGCCAAGTTGGTGCCTGCACCTACTCTGACCTGTACAGCTGACATAGCAACCAATCTGTTTTGTGTATTGCTGCTGTCCAGCAAAGGGGATTACCCTACTTTGGTGGAGACAGATTTTCCAGGTAAGGTATTGCTGAGTCCATGCAGCTATGTCAGTGGTCATATAGCTGTGTGTAGTAGGCATGGACAAAAGCTCATAACATTGTTGGACACCTGTAACATGTCAATATAATACTCATGCTTATTCTACTACCCATATCTGTGTCAGGGCAATGCAACAACCAGTAGCTGTAGAAATCGAACTCTGTTGGATGCACAGTAACTAACATTACACATCTACAACATGTACAGCTTATTTAACTGACATTTTGCATCCCATGTCTGTTGTTATGAGGCAGTAAGATACACCTACTCATGCTGACATGTGCACAAGTAATACCTGATATACTGTTCTATATCAGTATGGCACACTGTATTCACACCCTTGATGCCCACTCATCCCTCTTCACCCATTACAGCAGGACATATGTAGGACACCATACATACATGGGGGCAATGGGACAAAATTTGTGGCACTGTCTTTATATTTCTGTAACACACCTGAGTCATTCAATAGCACAGAAGCCTTTGCATTGACAGACATACCCTGGAGGATGTCCAACACTCATATGGCAGGGAGGGAGGAGAAAGGCTAGGATTGGGGTAGTGAGGGTAAGAACCTTTAATGTTAGCAGTATGACTGGTATAGGGAGAGAGCTAGCTGATATGATGACCAGAAGGAAGGTTGATGTACTGTGTGTGCAAGACACCAGATTGAAGAGGAGTATGGCTAGGTGTATCGAAGGCAGGTCACACCTGTGCTATCATGGTGTGGATGGGAGGATAAAGGGGGTAGGGGTTATCCTGAAGTAAGAGTATGCCAAGATTGTTTTTGGAGGATGACAGGACTGTCTGATAGAGTCATGTTTATGAAGCTGGAAATTGATTGTGTAATGATGAATGTTGTTAGTAAATATGCTATGCAAGTTTGTAGCGAGATGGATGAGTAAGAGGAATGTGAAGTCAGTTGGATGACATGGTGATGACTGTGCCCAAGGGTGAGAGAATGGTGATTGCAGAAAATTTTAATGGGGATGTCGAAGGGAATACAGGGGATGAGTAAGTGATGGGTATGTATGGTGTTAAGCAAAGGCATGCAGACGATGAGATGGTAGTGGATTTTGCAAAAAGGATGGACATGGCTGTGATGAATACATACTATAACAAGAGGGAGAAGCATAGGGTGACATACAAGAGTGGAGGGAGATGCACTCAGGTTGAATATATACAATGTAGGAGGTCCAGTTTGAAGGAGATTTGAGACTGTAAAGTGGTGACAGGGAACAGTGTAGTCAGGCAGCAGAGACTGTTGATCTGTAAGATGACACTGATGATCAAGAAGAGGAGGAGTGTGAGGGCAGCACCAAGGATCAAATGGTGGGAACTGGAAAAGAGTGATTATGAGGTGGAGTTCAGGGAAGAGTTAAGACAGGGACTGGGTGGCAGTGACGATTTACCAAATATCTGGGTAAGTACAGCAGAGTTAGTAAAGGAGATGGCTGGAAAGGTGCTTGGTGTGACATGTCTTTGGAGGAAGGTGTACAAGGACAACTGGTGGTGGACTAGACTTACCACCTGTCCCACTTTGGGAGGGACAGTCCCTCTTCGGGCAGTTGTGTCCTGCAAAAAAATTGAAAAAATGGCAAATGTCCTGAGATTTTAGGACAAACATATTTCCTATATTTTCTTTAATATTTGCATAAGAGTTATTTTGTATTTGAAACAACTAAATGTTATAAGAAACAGAATAAGCAACTAAAATGCTACAAGAAAAAGCTTTATTTAGGTAAAAAAAGTGAAGTTCTCTCCTGTGTACTGGCCATGGGTATGTTTTGCCCTGCAAAATATGATGTTTTTACAAATAAATGTCCCACTTTGGTCATTTGAAAAGGTGGAAACTCTATGGTGGACTGAGGAAGTACAGGACAATATACAGAGAAAGAGGTTGGGGATGAAGGAGTAAAATTGTTGGAGAGATGAGGAAAGTAGACAGGAGTATAAGGAGATGAGGTGCATGGCAAAGAGAGAGGTGGCAAAGGCTAAGGATGAGGCATATGATGACTTGTATGACAGGTTGGACACTAAAAAGGGATGAAAGGACTTGCACCAGTTGGCTTGATAGAGGGACTGAGCCAGGAAAGATGTGCAGCAGATAAGGGTGATAAAGAATAATGAGGGAAATGTACTCACAAGCGAGGAGAGTGTATTGAGCAGATGGACAGAGAACTTTGAGAGGCTGGTGAATGGCAAGAATGATAGAGAGATGGTTGGATGACGTGGGTATGGTGAATTAAGAAGTGCAATGACTTACCAAGGAGGAAGTAAAGATCGCTATGAAGAGGATGAATACTGGAAAGCCTGTTGGCACACCTAACATACCTGTGGTAACATGGAGTGTTTAGGGGAAATGGCAGTGGTGTTTTCCACCAGATTGTTTAATGCTATCTTGGAAAGTGAGAGGGTGCATGTAGAGTGGAGAAAAAGTGTTTGAATACCATTTTAGGAATAAGATTGATGTGCAGAGCTGCAGTAACTACAGAGGGATAATATTAATCAGTCACATCATGCAGTCATGAGAAAGAGTAGTGGAAGCTAGGTTAAGCAGGGTGGTGATGAGTAGTGGTCAGCAGTATGTTGTCATGCCAGGTAAGAGTCCTACAGATGTGAAGTTTGCTCTGAGAGTGTTGATTGAGTAGTACAGAGAAGGTCAGTAGTTGCTTTGTGTCTTTCTGGATATAGAAAAAGCATACGACAGGGTGCCTAGAGGGGAGTTGTGGTATTGGATGAGGAAGTCATGAGTGGCAGATATATGTAAGTCTGGTACAGGATATGTACAAGGGTGGTGTGACAGTGGTGAGGTCTGCAGCGGGAGTGACGGATGCATTTAAGGTGGAGGTGGGATGACATCAGGGGATCAGCTGTGAGCCATTTCTTATTTGCAATGGCGAAGGACAGGTTGACAGACAAGATCATACAGGAGTCCCCGTTGAGTATAATGTTTGCAGATGACATTGTGATCTGTACTGAGAGTAGGGTACAGATGTAGGAGACCCTGTAGCAGTGGAGATATGCTCTAGAGAGGAGGCAAATGAAGGTCAGCAGGACTATGACAGAGTATCTGTGTGTGAATGAGAGGGTGGGTAGTGGAATGTTGATGATGCAGAGAGTAGGGTTGGCAAAGTTGGATGACTATCAATGATTGGGATCAACATTTCAGAGTAATGACAACTGGGGAGTACAGGTGAAGATTAGATTACAGGCAAGATGGAGAGGGTGGAGAAGAGTGTCAGTACTGATGTGTGACAGATGTGTACCAGTAAAGGTGAAAGGGAAGGTCTACAACAGGGTAGTGAGACTAGCTTTGTTATATAGTTTTGAGACAGTGTCATCAACAAAAAGTCAGGAGTCAGAGTTGTACGTGGTGAGTTACAGATGTTAGGATTTGCACTGGTTGAGATGAGGGTAGACAGGAGTAGCAATGTGTATATGACAGGGTCAGCCGATGTTGGATGGTTTTGAGACAAAGTCAGAGAGGCAAGATTACATCAGTTTGGACATCTGCTGCAGAGGGATGCTGAGTATATTGGGAAAAGGATGGTAAGGATGATGCTGCCAGGTGAAAGGAAAGATGAATGCCTTAGATAAGGTTCCTAAATATGGTGAGAGAGGACATGCAGGTGGTTGGTGTGACAGAGCAGGATGCAGAGGACAGGCAGAAATGGCAACAGATGATCCACTTTGGTGACCCGTAACAGGAACAACCAGAAGATGTTGTAATGTCAGTCTTCACAAATTTGCCAGTGATCTGCCAGACGTAACACAACTGTATGAGTAAGGAACTACAAATATGAGGCACACATATGGTCAGTGTGCATCAGTGTGCATAACACTGGACAGTTTAATGGTATGAGCTCAGTATATCACATGCAGTTCAACACACATGTGCCGCAGTACTTTACAATTTAAAGACCATGTATAGGTCTCTCACATTTCTGAGACAACCAAGTATATCATTGTGGTATTCACACGTAAGATATGGATATGTACAACATCCCTGTAGCTGGCCTAGCATTTTCACAGTCAGTATTGTTCAACACACACTGCAGTAGTAGTCATAAGTGAGCCATCCTTTCCTGGGGTGACTCAGGTGCCTGACCTATGATCTATGTCACTGCAGACAGACTCAGATGTTATGGCCATAGACTATGATCAGAAATATATCAGTAGGCAAGTCTTGTTGAGACATATCTGTTAGAGTTCCTTTTCCCCTTGTTACATACCCCCTACTGCAGTCCATTACATGCTTACTTGTTTGACATAACTTTTTGTTTTATTCAAGTGTAGATGGTTATGTCCAGCTTGCCTTTTATTTTTATTTTTGCTGTTTTTCTTTCTCTTGCTCTCTCTCTCTCTCTCTCTCAAGGGTGTAGGGTGTACATCTCTTTTGCATAGGCAGCAGCTTGCCTTTTGTAGGTAATGATCATGCGCAGCTGATGGCCTGTGCACCAATTGGTGTCCCCCACTTGAAAACTGCATGCAGGACAGCTGTGTTGTTATTCATATAGCCAATGGCATGGCAACACACTCTTATCATTGAGTATGTCATGTGAGCGTTGGTCCTTTTCCTTGCCAGTGAGAAGGACTTCATGGAGTTGTGTGAACAACAGCATCACAGAGGGTATTTGGAAATACCTCTTACAACCATATCTGTGGAGACAGGCCAACAGACTGGGGAGGATATTTCAGACATAGGGACAGAATGTAAGTATTGTTGTTATACATTTGGATTAATGCTAGTCTAACAGGGTTTGTGTGAACATGGAGTTCTTGGGTGATTTTAACTCTGACAGAATGGCCGGAATTTGGACTTCTATGTTTGGTGTGTTCCTCAGGCATTTTTTGTCTTTGGAAAACCAGTATCATACTCTGGGGATTGCAGTCAGTAACTGCTAACATTAATTTGTGTTTCTGACCTCATATCCCTCAGAAAAAATATGTTACAGCTAACCCTGTTACAACAGCAACATTCTCAGTTTATAGCAACAATCTTTCAAATATGCCCCAGTTTTTGGGCCTCTGTCCCACAATCATGTCAGGCTTTGTCCAGATGTCATGCAGTAAGAGGTTGATAGGTATGGTATATGATTATTTAGTGGCTGCATTCCTGACATTATCCCAGTGACATATCATACTGCCAGATATGTTCTGTGGTAGAGGCCTTATATATGAGGGGAAAGCCTGGACATTCCTTCGGACTCTGTACAGTTGAGAGGTCTGTGTATTTCTGGCAATTGTTGACTGACTGTCCGGATTGTGTAGCTGTGTGTTATGTCAATGTTATTTGGTCTGTGTAGTGAGGGGCATGGATGTATGTGCTATGGCTCCTTTTCTATTTGCCTGTGCATGGTGCTCCTGTTTCTGGTGGTCTATCGGCTGTATATGTTTGTAGAGACATGTCCCATACCACAGTCAGGCATCATACTATATTGTGAATTGTGCCAGTATATGTGGGGGTAGTGTGTGAGTGGCAAACATGTTGAGATGTTTCTGTTCACAGAGTCCTTATACTGTACCATTCCTTAGGCGTACTGGTATGTCACTGTGACTGTGGTTGAATTGGTTGTGGGTATGCACTTTCACACTGGTGTCTGTTTTTCAGTGCTGTGACATCTCTGTAATGCCTGATATATTTGCCAGTACATGTGAAACTCCCCCTAGCAGATTTGGGTTAGTGTTGTGTCAGTCTGACTGTAGTTTGAACAGTGCCTGGTGACATGCTTAGCAGCTGAGTGTAGTTTCCGTAATGTGATGATATGTCCAGATATTTGCAGGACATAGTGTTGCCTGGCCCCCATAATTGTTGTGTATTTCTGACAAATCAGTGGGCTGATGTGAGGATTTAATTCACTAACTAATGGGAAGTAATTGAGTGTTGGACTTGTGCTATTTCAGTCAATATATGTTAGGACAGACATGAAGGTGTTACTGCAGCGACTGTGTCAGCTTATCTACTCCAGTATTTCAGATGGGTCCCTATTTCCATGGCTTTCTCCCCCCACCTTGTCAGGCCTGGCCCAAGTTCATTGCAGTAAGGGTTTCTGAGCCTACCTAGGGACTGTCTGGATTGTTGCAGTATGTCCAGGTTTATTGCTCATATTTCCGGTCTGTTCCACAAATGCATGTTTTTCATATCCCTGGTAAATCACTGTGAGGATATGAGAATTTATGACAGTAAATTACATGCATTTCAGTTTCAGAACTCACATGCTGCAGAATATGTATGCTGAAACAAACCCTGTCACTCTGGCATCATTCTACATTTATAAGAGCGATATTTGACTTATGTCCATAGTTTGGTCCCATTGTACCCCCATCTGGACAGCCTTGGGCCAGATTTCTTGCAGCAATAAGGGGGTTGGTAGGTATAGTTCTGAGGTGGCACTCCACTACATATTATGAGTATATATATATATATATATATATATATATATATATATATATATATATTTAGAGAGAAATATATATATATATATATATAT
>NC_056746.1:686894466-686936966 GCF_019279795.1 Protopterus annectens
TAATTCCTACAGCTCAGATGGTGTACCGGTACATTTCTCTTACTGTAGTGTTCAGGGTTATGGGCCCAATACTTGTGACTGCTGTTTTTTTTCATTAATGTTAAATGGCCTGAATGCAGGATATGTTTTTTAAAGCACTATAGACCCTCATAACTCACATGGTATAGGGGTAAATTGCTATAATTGCAAAGGATGACAATTTGGGTTCAAGACTTGGTAGGGCTGATTATTTTGTTGCTGGGTTGAACAAGGTCTAATGGATGTAGACTGATTAAGGCACGTTTAAGCATATTATACTTATAATGTTATATTTAAGCAGTAACCCACAGCTGGGTGTGGGTAATGCTGGATTTAACCACGGTTGGTGTGGTTTGGTCATGAGGGTGATCCCAGACGTGGGTTATTGCTATTATATAATGACATTATTTAGGAAAAACGATACTTGCCTTTCTTAAATAATGTCACTGCATAATGCCTCCATGCTGCCCTTCCATGGTTTTCTGGTATCCTGAGGCATTTCTGATGTACTGCACATGTGTAAGGGACAGGTTCCCACACCTACCCAGTACATCAGTGCTGTGCAGAAGTAGCAACGGAGATAGGAAGATCTCTGCTCCTTTTTTTTAATATATCTCAGTATGTTATATGAGTTGAGGAACTCGTTTAACATAGTAAGATATATTAAAAAAAACAATGGAGATCTTCCTTTCTCTGTTGAAAGGAAGATCTCAGTTGCATTTTTTTATGATATCTTGCTATGTTATATGAGTTCTTCAAATCATACAACATAGCAAGATATGTTAAAAAAATGCAACAGAGATTTTCGTTTCTCTGTTGCTATCCCTGCAGAAATCCCCCCCCCCAAGAACAGGAGATATACAAACGGAAAAATTCCGGGCAACCGAACCTTTTTCCGTTAGTATACTCTCGGATTTCCAATGGGCACCATGGTTGGGCTGGCCAATTAGCGTACTCATTTTTGTATGTTAATGGCCAGGCATTGTATAATATAAAACATTATTTACATACACATTATAATTTTACATTTACTTTCCATGACATCCCCCTATGTGCTTTCATTACATAATATTCTTGTGTGACTATACTGTATGGGACACGTGTTTATATGGGTGTTTCACATCTTTTCTATACTGACATCTCTCTTTTGGAACTGTTACACTACCGTGGTTGACAAAATAATAGTTGCTATATAATTTAAGTTTACTAAAATAATTTTAACACTACGTTTCACATGGGAAAATAAGTTGCTTGTGTTGGAACTCAAACCATGAATGCCTGCATGTATAGCTGCAACTCTAACCACTACACTATGTTGGCTTGGAAACATCAGTTGTCTATTTTCATTTAGCTCCTATGGGATGTTTAAGCTGTGCTAAGGGGACAGCCATAATGAACATACCCACTTAGCTACACTTAAACATTCCTTAGGGCATTACAAATAAGTATATATTATTATTATTATTATATTTGTAGGTTAAATGGGTGTGTATTGTGGTGTTCTGACAACTACTTGGGACTGTATTCATGAAATACTGGCATTTATTGGGCTTTCCAGCTTCTATGTGTGTTTCATGCTGATGCATGACATGTTCTCTATCAACGTTGTGTGTTTGTGGGGCTGTGCTTGTGCTTTTTAACTGCCTTTTAACTGTTGGGGGATTTATCCCCTGTTATGTGTGCATTTGCACACATTTCCTGCTTTTGCAGGATGCAAAAGTACCATACAGTGCTTTAGCAATACAGGGAGTGTGTCACAGAAGCTGTTACACACCCCCTGTATTGCTTTACTCTTGCCATTTTAATTTCCATGTCTGCAGACACTGAAATGATCAATTTTACATTTCAGTGTCCGTGGACAGTGACATACTGGCATAACAGTAGAACAAAGCTTTAATATTAAGCCAGTACATCTTAGAAAGTGCTGTATGGCACTTTCTGAGTGCAGGGGGCATGTTTAGTGTCTGTGCACTGCTTGGTCATGCCCCCTGCTCTTGTACACGGATGGGTCTGTGTAGACAATACAGCAGCACACCTTCATGAATATGCAAGGCGTGCTGCTGTTCTACACTGGAACGATCTGCTCCACACAGGAATAGCACTATTCCTGCATGGAGTTTAATGACTCCAGGGGTGAGCTATTTGCAAAATCTCTGTACAGCCATATTGATAGATGTATAGACCAAGCTGTGCCTACTCATATTAAGAATAAGACAAACTCAAAAGACAATCTACCCTGGTGGAATCACAATATCAATCAGTTATACACTAAAAGAAAAACAAATCTTGGCCAAGTGTAGGAGGAACAAAGCCATACATACTAAAATCCCCCTGACCAATCTAAACAGACAGCTAATAGAGCTGATTAATACTTCAAAATCTAAATTTGAAGAAACAAATTGCTTCTCAGGCAAAGGACAACCAGAAAGCTTTCTACAGCTATGTCAGTAACCTCAGATGAAATACACAACAATGCACAGAACTTATTGTAAATGGCATCACCCACACTTTACCAGAGGCCATTGCAAACCTTTTGGCTAACAGGTTCATCTCAAATTTCTCCCTTCACTCTCCTCAGTAGTCCAAAGAAACATCACATAAAACAATCCCTTCAGTCAGTTTTTGTGCCCAAGGAATGGAAGAAGGCTACAGTTATTCCCCTGCACAAAGGAGGTCCAATCACTGATCCAGGTAACTACAGGCCCATAAGTCTTACTGGCTTCATATGTAAGGCCATAGAAAGAATCATCATGGACATGATAAATGAGGATATAGGCAACTTCCAAATGCTGGACCCATCACAATTTGGCTTTGTTAAAGGAATGTCATGCCTGTTAGATCTTGTAAACTTTTTTGAGTGGGTCATCAAAGCAGTGGATGAAGTGAAGAGTTTGCACAGCTTACCTCGACCTAGCCAATGCTTTTGATACAATACCCCACTCAGGTATTATAAACAAATTTAGGTATAAACTCTGTTATCGCCTGCTGGATAGCCAACTGGCTGATTGACAGGACCCAGGAGCTCAAAATAGGTGAGGCCACCTCCACCAAGAGGCAAGTCACTAGCAGAGTCCCCCAGGGCTCGGTACTCAGCCCAATTCTTTTTTGCATCTTTTTCTCTGAAATGGAAGCAAATGCTGAAGGTTTATGACAGACTAAGTTTGCAGATGATTGCAATCTGGGGGTTATCATTAACTCTCCTGCAGACACTTGCATTCTTCAAGAAGGTATATGTCTGACTAATAAATGGTGCCAAAGCCATGGTCCTAAGCTCAATGCTGAGAAATGCATAATTTTACCCTTTGGGAAACCAGCCTAGTGTCTCACAGTGTTCCCATTCCCAGGCAGTGCAGATGGGCATAGTCAATATATTTCTGAGACATAGATGAGTTGTTAGGTTGTGGTTCCAGCACTGTGGGTTATGTTGTGTGGAGTGTAGAGTGTGTGTGTCTTGCGGGGGGGGGGGGGGGTCAAAGGAAGCCATGGCAGTGTGATGGGTAATTTTATAGAGGGATGTTAGACTGTGGCTTGTTGACTCCAACTTATGCTCCTGTCATTCACACTTGAACCAGTTATACTGCTGTCTTATTTTGTACAACCATGTTATATTCCTTAGTTCATAGCAAATAATGTTATATTCTTTCCAATACAACTGCTGATAGCTTTGTCTGTTGCACGTAATTGTTTCTATGTGTTACAGCACGGTATGCTCATGTTATGTTTTATAGGTATTACAATTGTGTAAGTCCTTATGGCATGCCTTTGCACATGTCATTTCCAGAATGTCCACATGGCCACTACCACACACATGTCCATAACGTCTTACATCCTGCAATCGTATCCAACCTCTGTAGCCTCCATACCACCAAGCACAATCTTGGCATTGGGGACTGTGACATTGCACACCTGCCAACATATCCTACAATAGGGATTTAGGGTTTATGGGTCTATATTAGAACACCGAAGTTTTAAAACTTCAAATGTTCTAATATCAACCCCTATTCAGTGAACACTTAAAATATCGAACATGCAGAACAGCGAATTTTTTCTCATGGAAAAAATTTGCTGTTCCGAAACACATACACACAACACAAGCACACCAAAAAAACAGCAATTCACACACATACACTTAATATCCTACATCTAACCCAACACTAAACTGTACATACACTACTATCTATCCACTTACCTTAACCTAAATCCTAACCCTAAGGTCAGTCACTATAGCACACTCACCTCACCTGCGCCCTACCCCTAACTCACCTACCCCGCCCTACCCTAACGTCCATCACAATCGCACACTTACCTGACCCACGCCCTAACCCTAACTCACCTAACCCATGCCCTAACTCTCACGTCCACACAATTGCACACTTACCTGAACCCAACCCGTAACTTTCCACCACAGTGCTGAAAATAGCGAAGCCACAGAAACGGCTAACCAAATTAGGAAAAAAATTGGTGTTCTGCAGCTTTGCTGTTTTCAGCATTCGCTGAAAAGGGGTCAATATTACAACATTTGAAGTTTCAAGACTTCGATGTTCTAATATATACCCAGGGTTTATATATTTAGGCAAAAGTATTCCAAGTTGCTCAGCATCATATGCAACACCTGTGGAGTGCACCATTAAATAAGATTCAGAATCATCATCTGAAACAGAGGTAATACTAATATCTTTTTTTTGTCTCTCCCAGTCTCCGTCATAGTCAGGATCCATCTTTTTACTATTATATATGATGCATGTTGCTTTGTTTCTCAACACTCATGTTACAATTTTCTCAAATATCTGATATATTTATGCCACTGGTGCAGCAACAGTCCCTACCTTGCCATAATCCATGGCCTTCTTACCCCAGCCTGGCTGGCTTCCCCATCAGAAGTGACAGATGAATGCCTGATGGTTTGTTCACCAGAATGCTACTGCTCCTTCCAGTGGCATTGCCAGAGGTTTGTTATTAATCACCATACCATTTAGCAGACATGGCAGGAGAGATGGTGTACCAGTGGGATAATATCCACATTGTCCATGCATCCGGGGTGCTCATGGAGGTTCGAGATTCTCACTGCTGAGTGGTTCAGCCACCACTACCACCTCTGGCAAGGCTCCATGTGGAGACTGGTTAAAGTGGCAAAACCAGAGCAGTATATATATATATATATATATATATATATATATATATATATATATATATATATATATATATATATATATATACCCTAACCGTTATCATGGTGTTCCATATCCCTGTGGCTTGCCTTCCTCCCCTGATTGCTGTTCATACCTCCCCATCACCAATGTCTTCCCTCTGCCTGTATGTCTATATTTCCGTGGTTACCCCTGATTTGTACCAGCACCTCTCCTGTTGGTCTTTATTTGTGTTTTAGGTTTGTTTGTATGTTTGTTTGTGTGCCACTATTTCCATACCTCCACCCTTTTTCCTTGTCATACTTTCCTTTTAAATGCTTTCTCATCTACCCTTCCTAAAAAATAAAAATGGGCATCTATACTATAAAAAAAGAATACCCTTTCTCTCCCACTCCCACTCTCACCTTTCCTCTGTCCTTGTGTATGTCCATCTGCTTACTCTACCCCTTTTATTATCTACTTCACTTCTCACAGATGATACTTACAATAAAATAAATCAGGAATCAAGAACAAATAGACAGCACCAGTGGTAATTTCATAATGGCAATATGTACTGTTGTGCAAAAAAGATATTTTATTATTTTTGCAATTGGAAAGTTGATTGTTCTGCTATTGCAAGATACCCAACTCTATTCTGCAGTGTAATGAGCAAAATAAGAAAGAAAAAAAATTTTAACATACATTGCCAAGGGGAAACCAACCTTATTGTCAAGAAACATAGTTTCAGGGAAGAATAAGTTAAAATATATTGCTAAGAAAACTTTATTGGAATGTAAAGTAATCACTGGGGAAATTACTTTGAGGTACTGTTTCCAAACTCCTAAACACAAGAAAGAAGGCATCTCTTAATCCCAGTCCTACAAGCACACTCAAGAAACTGGTATTAAATTCAAGCGGCTTTTTATAAATGTAATACCCAAGTACAGTGTTGCTGGAGAAACTTTAATATTCACCTTGAATATAAAACTATGAACTGCTGGCAACTATCAGACTGAAGTTCCACTGCAAAAGTTATGAAGCTACTGAACAAAGCTATGCCAGTAGGTTAGCCTGTCACTAATCTTCCCAGAATTGATCAGACCTGTGGCTCTTACACAAACACAATGTATGGGAAATCTTACTTAAAGGATCTCCAGATAATCTTACATTGCAAAAGTCTGAGCAATGCAGGACAGTATGCTTATGGTCCATAAGGCTGGTATATCAGATGAAATTGTTAATTTTTTCAAAGCTCTTTCCTATTACAATTTGAAAAAATGATGGTATACTCATACTGACAAATACAGATAATTAATTCTAATGTCTGTCAGGGGTTCTATCCAGGACATGGGATATGGCTGAAATGCATTTAATATTATCAACTAGTCGCTTTTCTTTAACAGCCTGTCACTGCTGGAATGGGAACAGTAAAGAAAGAACTGGTTTAACAAGTATCTATAAAGAATGAAGCATGGTACAAAATAGGAAGCTTCAGAATCTTCCATTTTTATAAAGCAACCAGTATAATCCCACATTGTTGACTACATGGTAGAGAGAGATAACGTCCTGATTATGACCCAAATGACTTGATTTAACTGGTGGTGCAAAGGCTGTAGGAATCAAACTGGAATGGTGGGAGTGAATGGCTGACATGGGCTTGTGCTTCATGGGAGGGGGAAGGTTGTCCAGCCAGCTGCCTGGTTAATTCTTATGGTGAAGTAAGAGCACAGTTTATATACTTGGTGCTGCCAAGTTCAGATGCTATGGTAGCTTTCCCCGGTAGTGTGTGCACAAGTGTGCAGACATGCCTTAGTGGGAGAAGGCATAGCAGGCAATACAGCTTGCTCAGCAATCAACAGAGAAGGGATTTAGGCCATAAAAGCAGAAAATGTTGACAACTTCCTGGATGAAGGCCTCCAGTGATGAACTCTCAGCCTAACAAGGAATGATGAATAGAACAATCATTTGCAGGTGGGCTGATGGCTGCCAGTCAGCAGAAACAAAAAAAAATCAAGAAATGAAGGCAATCCCACAGTTGCAGTAGCCAAACATTAACAACATGCAGCGGTACTATAGTGATGGTCAACTGAAATTATATTGTATGAATCTACCCTTGAAGGGTTTGAATATGCTATATTTGTTTACACCTGCCTTTTTATGCATAGGTTAGCTACCCATTCTGTGAAAAGCAACCATCCCTCCAAGTAAATGCTTGGCTTGATGGTGCCACATTTTGTGCCTCAGTGTTGGTCTCAAGCTGCTATATATTTTGAAGCATCAGTCCATTGCATACTCATTACTTGTGGTTTCTAAGGAGCCTATCAAGCCAATGTCACTGAAAACTGTCTTCAGCTATGTCCGTATCCTAAAAGGTAAGACTCAGATGTGTGCTGAACTAATTGTGTATGGCATCACACACACTGACTCTGCAGAAATTGCAAACCTGCTAGCAGACAGATTTGGCAAAAATTTCACCCATATCCCCCTTCAAACATAGCACAAATCATGGCATCATCATCTCCTCCTCACTATATCTCCAAAGATCAAGTCATCAATGCTTTCTCTGAGGCTAAGAACACAGCCTCCATGGGACCATATGGCGTTCCGGGCTGTGTCCTTAATGTTCTAAAACAAAAGCTAGCTACTCCATTAAGCACTGTATTCAACCACAACCTGAGTACTGGCTTTGCCCCCACTGAATGGAAAACAGTGACTGTTATCTCCCTCCACAAGGATGGCTTGGCAACAGACCCAGGTAACTATAGACTCATAAGTTTAACCAGCCTCATCTGTAAGGCAATGGAGCAAATCATCATGGATCTCATAAATAAGGATATATGTGACCTCCAAACCCTGTATCTACCCAGTTTGGTTTTGTCAAGGCCTTCAACACTATCCCACATTCAGACATCATTGACAACATAACCCAGCTGAATATCAACCCCATGCCAGCAGACCTGTCACCAGTGGGGTCCCACAAGGGTCAGTGCTGGGCCCCCTCTTGTTTGGCATGTACGTCTCAAACGTCCAAGCCAAAACAGAGGGGCTGAAGCTAACCAAGTTTGTGGATGACTTCAAATTAGGTGCTATCACTGAATCCCCTACCAATGTCAGAGTACTTCAAAAGTGATTTACACAGACCAATGATTGGTGCCAAAGCCATGGTCTTAAACTAAATGCTAAAAAATGTGTCATCATTCTCTTTGGTAAAAACAATGTCCCTGCTGATTATAAAATAAACAATAATATGCTAAGTGCCAATTCAGTAATGAGAAACCTGGGAACACAAGTTGACTGTGACTTCAGCTTTGACCACCATGTGTCTACTGTGGTGAGGAAGACATTCTACGTCATTCACCTGATTAGCAAAGGCATTGCCTCAAGGGCAAAAGTGGTTATGACTCCCCTGTACTCTTCCCTCATCAGGCCTATCATTGAATATAATGCTCCCTTTGGAATGTACCATACCAGACACCTGCAGCAATTTGAGAGACCTCAGAGATTTCAAACTAAGAAAATTCAGGGTCTGCAGGACACGTCTTATACAGACAGACCGAAGTTGCTGTCACTGTACTCAGTAGCGTATAGACTACTCAGAGGTGACTTATATCTAATTTACAGGGCTATCTCTGACCCAAATCTAAAGGAAATGCCACACAATCGTAAGTCAAATGGGACTAGAGTCACTCATTCCAGGGACCTCAATCTAGCCTGCTACATAAATAGGACCTGCTGTGGGAGACAGATACGTCTCTTAGAAATTGCCACTCCTCTGGAATAAATTTCCAATCCATATCAAGCAGAGCACTTCCATGACCCTGGTTAAGTGCAACCTGGACAACTGGATGGGAAACAATAAATTTCTGCCAGTGACTGCCTAGGCGTCTCTCCTAGGCATGGGCAGTCTTTGCTAGAAAAACCTTGGGCATAGATAATATCTCTCATCCAGTATTACATTGGGATTTAACAACTAGGCTTGTAAAGATCCTTGGATCAATAGCCTAGTAACATCCTAAGAATCTTCCTGCCTCATGCATGGCTCAGACTGCATACTTTTCCTAGTGGTTATTGGCTTAGCCTGGATATCACCTTTCTGAGTCACAGCTTGACTTTTCTATTAACCAATTGTATTAATGTTAAACTTATTCTGATTAGCTGTCTCTTAGTGCCACCACTGACTAGAACCTGAAGCAGATTATTATCCAATTGGTCCATTACCAGTCTCTTTCATCCAACAGTAAAACATGGAATTCATTCTGATATCAGCTTATTGGATAGATCCACCAGAGCCAATTTAATTCAATTTTGGTAATACTTTAATATTCCTGGCAGTCTACCTCATCGGTTCATGTTCTCCACACCATTCCCTTCTCTACATTTCAGTGACTGGAGGCTCACTTTTATTACCTTTAGCATGTTTGAGCTCCCCACCCTCAGCTTTGTTAAATATATCGCGAGTGCATTTTGGTGTGTTTTGCAGTGTTTTACTCTGATAGCAGATAAACTTTTTTGCAGTCTCTGTCTTGGTGATCACAGCATTAAAGTACCACCCAAACTTTTTAGCGCATTGTAGGTAAGCTCCATCACTTTACATATATGTATTTCAGTTCAACACTTTATAACTTGGATCTCATAGCCGTGAACATTCCATGGCTATTTAACTCCTCAAGAACTAACCCTGAGCAGTCTATCAGCCGTTAGGGTAATGATTTTATTTCTCCACTGGATGTGGTTTATGGCCATTTGGCTTCTCTTCCTACATGGTTAAAATTTGCAGATACTCCCAGATACAGCAGATTGACATGCAGGACTAAGTATCATGCTGGCATTGTACTTAGTGTTGGGATACAGACAGGCCACATCTATGTGAACACTACCAAGAAAAGGTTTGCAGGCCCTCCTTTCCTTCAGGAGTCAGCTCTAGCGAAAGTTTCCTTTCACACAATACTTAGTCTAGCCTTGGGCCTTTTTGATTGGCTGGCTGTTTTGTGCTTCCAATTTCTTTTATTGGATTTTTCACAGGTTGACAGCCTTCATCTGATTCTTCACAAATTGGCCAGTTACTTATGATTTTCAGTTGGTAAAACAACATTAGTTCCATGTGTATTACTAGCTATTGTTTCTGGATAGTTATGGGCTGGTCCTAATTAAATGAATCCTGTTCTATTCCACTTGGCTATTCTCATTGCAAAGGAAACTAGAAGGTTGATTGGGCTGAGATTAACATTGATTGTCCTTCATAATGACCTAAAGCCCTATGCTGACCTATACTAGTAAATTTGAAGATAAGTGACAGATGTGCCTAAGGCTGAATGTTTGCCACTTTTTCCTTTTAAATGGTCTAATGATACTCCATGTGTTTAATAAACATCCCAGTAATATCCAGAATGCTGTCACCTGACTGTATTGTGCCCAACAACACAGAAACCATGGTGAATGAACATCACAAGGAGAGGTACTTGGGGATACAACACACCATCTACAGCCAAGGCTTTTCACATCAGTGAAGAAGCAATCCAATCACACATTAAAAGACATCCAGCATTGTCGATAGTGCATTTGGTAACTTAAGAATGTGTTTCCACTGCATGAACACTTATAGTATGCAGTATATTTTGTGTAAGGTGAAAACTTCGAACGCTAAATAATCAAATTTAAATATTCGAAGCTTCAAACATTGAACATATAATTAAAAAAAAAAACAAAAACAAAACTAACAGCTGTAGGCAGGGAGGCAAGCCCCCCTGCACCCCACCCCCACTTGGGGGGGCTGTGCCACCCACATCCACCCCTTTTTAAATATACCAACTCTGTGACCGCATTAGTCAGGCAAGTTCCTTTTTTTTATTATATGTTCGATGTTTGAAACTTTGAACATTTAAATTCGATTATTTAACGTTCAAAGTTTTCAAACTTCGAACATGTAATATAGATCCATGCTCCATAGCCCTCGTATGTTGCACACTGGATGACTAACTGTGACTCATTGTTGGTGGCTGCATCATGACCAGTATCAGTCAAATGGCAGCTGAAGATATCAGGTTGGATGATAATGTGGATGGAACTGATGTCAGATGATAAACTGCAAGCCATAAAAGATCAGGGGAGATCATCACATTAGAGCATTGTTTCTGAAGTAGATAGTCAGGTTGTACAGGTAAGGAACAGGAGGAAAGGATAATAAGGTCATAAGTGTATGAATACATTGGCTGCTCATTGGCCACTTTATCATGAAGACTGCTTGCATCTATTAGCATTGCATAACACGTATCTATCCAAATATGACACATATACTATCAATATGAGTAAAACATAGAAGTGATGACAATAAATAGCATAATACATGTATAGGCTTTATACAGTGAAGGTATCAATATTGCCCAACTGTGGTGACAACCCTTTGCCCACAGGGTATTACATTACTGATATCCACTATGTATCTTTCAATACCATGTTCCATTTGTGCATTATGTCATCAAAGAAAAGCACAGTACAAAGGCAGTACATCTCTACACAATGGCACAGGATTGTGTGCTAAGTGGGGACAGATGATCTGATTTCATGCCTGTGAAAATCCTTCCAATGCCTGTGGAGTGATGGCTGAGTAATGCTAGAGTACTGTTAATCCTAGGTTATATACCCTGGGTAAAATGGATACCAGCTGATGTACACTCTATCTTGTACCTACAGCAGAGGCTGTGACCAGAGACCAATATAACTTGCCCTCAAGTGCTTGTGTGCAAAATGGTCTTGATGGCTAACCAAGTACAAACTGGAATAGAAACTGCAGTTCACTTCTGAATGTAGACCTATCAGGACTAATAGGCAGAAGAGACAGTATAGCCAAAGAACTCTGGAGCAGATACAGGCCACATTTTTCCTCTAAAGTTGGGCCAAACCATATAACAGACATTCTTGCATAGGTGCACCTGAGCCCAGAGAGTTCATGCCCACTGTGTTGGGTAGAAGACACTTCACTTCCCCAACATCTTTGAGAGACCGACCAGTGCACACTCCACCCATTTCAGTGCATGACCCATTCATTGCTGGACATTCACACAGTTGTGAATAGTGTTTTCAGAATTTGTGACCATAACAATATTTATAACAGTGTCTGTCACATCCTGGTCAATGGAAGACCTCTGGCAATTATGGACAAGGTTAATTTTCTGATTCAGTCTAAGATGTGCAAGTTTGGCCCAAAACCTGTACCGTTTTAACACTACCAGAAACCATATATTCTGCCTAAGGTGCCTGCCTACTAGTCACAGTACTTGCAGTTTCACTGGTGGATTAGTAAACTTCTGACCATCCATGATTGTGTTACAGCAGCACCATCAACAACAGCCCTGGCTTGTGTCATACATCACTAACATCATCAGCATCCCCTACATGTTGCAGCAGGCTAGGACAAGATGTATAGTGGCTGCAATTTAGTTCTGCAGCAAACGCTACTAGTGTTAACTCTCAAGAAATGTTTATCAGCCCTATATTCATTAGCTTTATTGTACTCAGACATTTTAGTGACTTGTGCTTCTGCATAATCAAACTCCATCAAGTCTCAAGGTGCAATATTACTATAAGCACCAGCAATACAGCATTCAGCTGTATAAATTAGAGAACATAATGTATTACATATGATGCATTCCCAGAATAGCCTATATTGTACAGAGATCACCTGTCACCCTATCCAAATGTGTAACACACTTGGTCAATGCAGTAGATATTACAGAGTCTACTCTACACGCTCTTGTGAATCCTCAAGCCATTCATTCATTCTCCACATGAGATGCTCACTTCAATGGAAATGATATACAGGGCTGAGCTAAATACATTCCACCATAAAAATAAAGAAATATGTGTGAATTTATTGTTAGTCAAGTTACATTTCTGTTGAATAGGATGGGACAGTGATTTTTTTTTAGGTTGAACTCAATTTTTATTTGTTTTACTGACTGTTGTTTTTCTTTTATTAGGAGACAGGGTTTATATTTGATGGATTATGTTGCATTTGTGGGGGGATGTCATTGTTTTGGAAGGCTGCTGTTTGTTTGTTAATTTTATGTGGTTTATATTTTTTTATTAATATAGGTAAGTACAAGTGTACAAGAATGCAGATAAGAATGCTTTGTCATTTCCTTCACTGTTGTGTGATCTCAGACTTGGTATTTTTACCCAGCAGGGTGTGGGAGAACAGGAAAGTTTGTCTCCCTGCAAAGTACTTTTATGATGGAGTAGGAGTCAATCTTTTGATATATATCTATATATATATATATATATATATATATATATATATATATATATACACACACACACACACACACACACACACACACACACAGACATATATATATATATATATATATATATATATATATATATATATATATATATATATATATATATATATATATATATAGATATCTATGGGATCTGTACAGATGCTAGACTGCATTTTTCACCAAATCCCAAATTGGTGAGCATACTTGTGCAAAAGTGCTGTTCACCGAAGCAGCACTTTAGTGTAAGAATGCTTGTTGTTCTGGTCTTACTACGGTGCGGTAAGGGAAAAATTCCCTTTTCCCCACTGTAGTGCGACCTCGAAGAGTGAATATTAAAGTGGGGGGTAACTTATTTTAACGAAACAGCTTTTTCGATTAAAGCGCTTTCGTTAAAGTGTGTTTGGTGGTTTTGGATTTGGACTTCTGATCTTTCGATCAAAAGTCCTAGATCCATATACATACATATATATATATATATATATATATATATATACACACACACACACACACACACACACACACACAGATGAGTATATGTCAGCACAGCAAAATGCAAATAGATTTTATATATATATATATATATATATATATATATATATATATATATATATATATATATATATATATATATAGGTCTAATTTGAGTCTACTTTGTTTCGTTGAATCTCATTTCACTTAATTTCATTTCACCCCGCCTATATCGCTGAAAACTCAAATTACTGAAAACTAATTTCACTGAACTGCAGTTAGTATATATGGCACTGTGTAGAGTACTGCAAGGCAAGTAAAAGGTACACAAGTGCTCTTCAGCAATTGAATTCTGCTTGCTCAGCACACTCAAGCAACTCTGCAGTCTATGGCTTCCAGCCCACCCATACAGTCTAAGAAGGAATCAGTACTGCAAAACTAAACAAGGATATAAATTTTGAGCCTCAAGAGCAGGAGCACACTCAAGCAACTCTGCAGTCTGCAGCTTCCACCCCACCCATGCAGTCTAAGAAGGAATCAGTACTGCAAAACTAAACAAGGATATGCATTTTGAGCCTCAAGAGCAGGGTCAGTCCACCCACACATTCTACTTGTATGTGTTATTAGAGTGAAGCTATAACATTAGCGTGTTTCTTAGTAGTTCTCAACATGCTAATAAAACTGATTGTTGTAGCCTTGTCTACCCCCCCCCCCCCCAGCTAGTGCAGTAATCTTAACTGGCCGATATACAGTATACATTTAATTCAGATCTCTGTGATTAAATTAACCATCAAGTAGCCCTCTCAGTGCTTTCTGCCTTAATTTGTATCACTTGAGCCCCATCTGTTTATTTGCATCTCTATACATTCCCATTCATTGCTAATGTATCTCCCTACTCTAATTTGTGCACAAACTGGCTACTAATAAGCAAGTCAATGTGAAGACACATTCCCAACCTTAATAAACTTTTCTGAATCTTCTCTTCTTCACTTTAGAGGTAGAGTTTGAATTATTACTCACCCCCTCTGAGGCCTTCACTGATAGATTTCCACTGATTGACTCTCTGGTTTGGCTGGTTTCTTTGCATTCCACCTGGTTAACACTCCTTGTGCTATCCCTCTCCCCCAATACTAAGTCTATATTAGAATCCTGCTGAGCATAGAGCCATATTTAAAGTACTAGTCGCCCAGCAGGACGTAAGTGCTCTTCAGCAATTGAATTGTGCTTGCTGGTAAGCCATTAGACCTCAGGAATTTGTTAAAGTGTTCAGATTTGTAAAGTAACACTTAGTTTTTGCTGCCCATTACTCTTGTCTTGGTGGGCTCTGCCCCGCTCTGTTCGCCCTCGCTAATGCTCGGGCTCTCTCCACTCCCCTGCCCTGCCCCCAATTCCTATCCACACCTCCACCTAGAACCAACTTAAACTTTATAACCATGACTATCACACAACTAAGTCTAGACTGTCTTCTCATAATTCTTTATAACTCCGCAAGTTATCACTCTAGCAATATCCCTAAATTTAGTAGCACAATACTATATTATGCACTCTCATATACAGACACTACTCAGTATAATAACATCTGCCCACAATTGTTCAAGATCTACATAACAGACCAATTCAGTACTAAACTAATATGCTCTCATTCCTACTTTAAAAAACACAATACTTTCTTACACTCATTACCAAACTCCAACATCTGTATCACCATTTTAACACAAGGCTCAACATAAGTGGGGACATCCACCCCAACTCAGGTCCAAATCCATTCTCTTCAACACAAATTGCTTCAACACAGTTGTCAGAACATAGTACGCCCACTATCTTCATCCCTGGGCAAATCAACAGCAGCAAAACCAACTATCTTTTAATGCTAAATATTAATATTAGAAGTATCAAAAATAAAAAAACCTGAACTCCAGGCCACAATAGCACTCTACTCCCCAGACATAGTTTCTTTAACAGAAACCTGGCTAAATAAAAACATAACTAACTCAGATGTTCTCCCTACTGGCTACGATATCATTAGACAAGACAGACCACTTCGCAAAGGGGGTTGAACTGCCTTACTATATAAGTCCAACTTAACTTTACGTCAAATACCAAACTCCTACCCCTCCCCGAATAAATTGGGACATACTTATCTCACAACTTCAACTTCACCCTAAAAAGGTCATCACCACAATTGTGATCTATATTCCATCTGGTAATACACATGCTAGCCTTGAAGACTTCTTATCCTGGTGTTCTTCCACATACTCACAAGAAAGCCTTATTCTGTGGGATTTCAACCTAGATTGGTTCACCTGTATATTAGAACCACCAAGTAATTTAATAAATCTCCATGGCTACCTGCAGTTAGTCCAAATTCCAACTAGATGTGATAACAAATTTAAAAGGGAATCCATCATTGACTGGGTCCTAAGTACCAATCCCACATTGTACCCCCACACAGGCAGTCTCCAAGACACCTTATGTGACCACAACATAATATACCTTATACATAGTAGAACAAGCATATGCAAAACCACTAACTACAAATCCTCTAGAAGCACAAAAAATTTCCTCTCCTGAGGTCCTCAATACTTTACTCTCTAACTGTGACTGGACCCCCATAAAAACCCTCCCACTTGACCAGGCTGTAGCATATTTCAACAAAACAGTTCTACAACACCTAGACACTGTTGCTCCATTGTCAAAATCAGGGTTAGAACCACTACCAACCCTTGGCTCAGTAAATAAATCAAACAAATCCTCAAGACCAGTGACACTGCCTGGCTTTACTATAAAAAAAAAAACAAAGAAACACAAAGCCTAACTAAGTACCAAGAACTGCGCAACCGTGCAAAAAAATGTATTAGGCTTGACAAAAAATCCTACTACACGACATTACAAACTAAATACCAACACAACCCCCAAAAAATTTTGGAAAAATGTAAACCAACTACTAAAATCCACCCAAAAGGCTACCGCAAAACCAATCACCCCTGACACTAAAGTTTCCATCGAAACACAATTCAACTCCCACTTTGTGAACTTATTTCTATCCATAGTATCACACAGGACAATTCCAACCTCACTATCCCCCCAACACAAATAACACTAATACAAGTTTTACCTTCAAAACAATTTCCACCACTTCAATCAAAAGCATGCTCTCCAAACTTAAAATCTCATCAACAGCAGCCAACCTACTCCTCAGCTGTTTCTTGAAACTCAAAGCAGAGGCTATTGCTATCCCAATCTCCACTCTCATAAACAGATCAATTGTTGAAAACTATGTGCCCAAACTCTGGAAAATATCCTATGTTACACCCATACATAAAGGCGGGACCTCTACTGAACTTAATAACTACAGACCCATTGCTATACTCTCACCCCTAGTCAAAATCCTGGAAAAATGCATCCATACCCAGGTGCTAAAATATCTCCTAGACAGCAAGTTCCTGTCACCTACTCAACATCGTTTCAGACCTGCCCATAGTACCACTACAGCCCTCCTCTTCTTCACAGACACAGTAAACCGTCTCACAAATGAAGGCCTACAGGTGTCAACTCTTTTTTTGGATATGTCCAAAGCATTTGATACAGTCTCACACCAAATCCTGCTAAACAAACTAAACCAATATCACCTATCAAATTCCACTCTTACCTGGTTCCAAAGCTACTTAACTGACAGGTACCAAGCTGTGAAATGGGAAAATTCTCTCTCTCCTCAGCTGCCCATAACTATAGGAGTCCCACAAGGTTCTATCTTAGGACGACTACTATTCACAGTCTTCACAAATTACCTCCATACCTCCACACAGCATGCATCTATCATTCAGTATGCAGATGACACTACCTTAATCTGTGCTGCACAAAACATTCCCACCCTCCTGCAAACAACTCAACTAGCATTCTCTGACATTGAAAACTACCTTACCAAAGCCCAACTTATCCTCAATCCAAAGAAAACTCAGCTTATGATTATAACCAGTTCTAACAAAAACACTGATAACAGTCAATTCACTATCTACTCCAATAATGCTACTCCAGTCACTCCAGTGGCACAGGCTAAGCTATTGGGAATAACCATAGACTCCCACCTAAAATTTGATAGTCTTCTCAACTTAACTATTAAAAATGTACATGCCAAGCTGGGATCACTCTACCATATCAAACTGTTTCTTACCAACAACACAAGATCAGCCATTGCTCGATCCCAACTTCTATCCACCCTACTCTATGCATCTCCCATTCTGACTAATTTCAACAAAACTGAACTAAGCAAAATGGAAGCCTGCTTTAACAGAATTGCCCGCTTTGCTGCAAATTGCTCATATAGAAATCATCACTGTACTGCTTTGAGACAGCTCCATTGGCTTGAACTGCTCAATTTCCTAACCTACAATCAGCTCTGCCTCTGTCATGTTTTCTATTACCTCCCCAATAAGTGTCCTGCCCTGAAAAACCTAGTACAAAATCACTCAGCCAACAGGCCTCTTAGATCATCAAGCAAACTACAACTAGAAGTCACCAACAGCTTCAATAGCTTTGGAGACACACTATATAGTAGTTCAGTGGTTAAAAAATAGAACTCTCTCCCCACTAGCATACAAAACACATCGTCCAAAGCCTCCTTTAAAAACCTCATTAGGCAACATCTCAAGCAAAGTTGGCAGTGCCATGACTGCTACCCAGGCTAGTGAAAGCGGATAAGGTACACATAATAAACCTAGAGTACTTGATAATAGTTTTCACTCTTACTCACAAACACTGGCTAATGTACAATGTATGTACTGTACCAGTGTACTATGTATGTATTCTACCTATGTTCCAAATTTCAGCTGTACACCACAAATCTATTAATTACCTTTATTTTTAAATTAGTATTTTCTTGTTTGTTCTCTCCACTGTAACTGTTGACGTGCTGCATACCACTGTAAAACACATCTATTACAATTTGTGTTTGTACTGATTGTGTCTAAATATCTACATGTATCTGTAATTTTTCTGTGCGGAGCTTTTCTCTCCAGGCATCTGCTGAAAAAGGGCCTTTTCAGCTCAGTCAGACACCCCCCCCCCGGTTAACAAATGTAAAATTAAAAAAATAAATAAATAAATATATATATATATATATATATATATATATATATATATATATATATATATATATCTCATTGCATAATGAATCTTCTTCTTTCAGCTTTTTCTTGGTTAGGGGTCACCACAGCAGATCACCTGTATGCTCATGAATGGCAGTGGATTTTTTACAGTGTTGAGTTGCCAGCCCGGTGCCCAACATTCCACAGAAGGCACACACATGCATGCACTCACCCCAGGGCCAATTTAAAGTGTCCAATCCACCTACACCATGTCTTTGGGATGAAACCAGAGCAAACCCACATGAAGACTCCACACAGAAGGCACTCCAGCCAAAGATCGAACCAGAGAACCTCTTGCTGTAAGGTGGCAACGCTAACTACTGCACCACCATGGCTGCCTCTGACCTATATATAAGACTAAAGGGACTAAAATATTTAACTGCTTGTTTCTTACTAAACATATTCGTATAACAGAGCTTCTAATTTCTCAGTTTTTGAATTATCTTATGTTTAATCTCTTCTTACATATCCTTAGCTGCCACACCCTAATCTTGTCCATCCCTAAATGATCACCCAAAATGTGACTATACATTAACTTTATTAAAAGTCTTCTAAAAGACCTTGGTCGTAATAGATGGATTAGTATCTGTTCTTTTTTATTTGGTTACCCTTTACAGCAGGTCATTTTAAAACTCAAAGTGTGGGAATGAATTAGGGCTGTGTTGGTCCAGTGGCTCCTTATCTTCACTTTTCATGTTCTGTCTAGCTCCTCTTAGCATACTATCTTCCTGTTGGACACTTTTATAATTGGAATTGCTTATCTGTAAGTCAGATAAATTGACATTACATTTTTCACTGGAATTGCATAGGGTTTTATAGCCTCTACAAATGAAGGTACAGACTTTTCCCCTTCATCCAAAGAAAATTAGATTGCTCCACGGTGGGTATTGGTTATTTCCATTTCAATTTTTCAATAGTTTTCTTATTTTATTTACCTTTAGAGCCCTGCTTCTGTTTTTGGCTGTCTCTTTGCTTTGTTTAGCAAAGAAGAGCTTATGACTCTGTTCAGTTTCAACTTTCTCTCCTGCATGAAAGTCACATGTTTCTTCTTTGCATTCTATTCCAACTTCCCTTAGTGCATTCATAACTATTGATACTTCCATTACAGTGATCATTATAACTACTGGAGTCTTTTTAGCACTGAATTTTATAATTAGTTTACAAATTAAATTTTTACCCAGAACCATATTTTATAACATTTTGTGCCTTCTAGTTTTACATTCTGTTATTAAATCGAGATCAGTATTTTGACAACATATCTGGTTGGAACTTAAGCCACTATAAATTCCATAGTTCCTTCTGAAGTCTTGACCAGTTATGGCATAATGTGTTACGTTAGGCACAATTGATACAGGGTATAGCATTTTACTTAAGAAAGTCAGTATTTTTCCTTGTCATACAGTATATTCCCTCTTGATTTCTTACACACACACACACCACTTCAGTTTTCTATATACTAGTTGTTTTATGCCTGCAAACGTATTGTGATTAACTAATGCAGACATGCACCTCAAGTCCAGCAAGTCAGGTGTTTTGTTTTAACTTGATCACAATGTTACATTTCACTGGTTTAAAAACAGCAGAGTAACAGAAAATTCAACATTTTGAGTAGTTAAAAATGTTGTGTTACCCCATTTTATAGGGTCACATTCCACAGGCGCACTTTTAGGTAGAATTTGTTGGCTAGCACTAATAAGTTTTAGAGGCATAGTGTTGTTAGCAACTATGCGATACTTGACAAAATGCCCTTTTCTTGAACATTTAAATAACCTCAAATGGTGATAACTTTTTCTTGTGTGTAGACAAATTAAAATACGTAAGTGAAGATATGCAATGAGTCCTTAGTGCATGCAAATCTAACATAGAGTTTACATGCTTGGTTAAGAATGCATGCGCTAATAATACAATTAACTGTTCAATTGACTTGTGTAACACTGGAGTACCACCTTTATTAAATTACTAGGGAGTGCCCTTTAAAACTTGTCTACAGCCAAGATTTCTAAAATTTTACTTGCACTGCTTAACCAGGTTCTAGCACCAGTTTTAAAATATGCATTCACAGCCATTTGTGATCTTACCTACATTTCTATTCCACTCTTCTTTACGATTTGGTAGTCATAGGCATCGACATCTTCTATGTGCATATATGCCTTCAGTGAGTCTAAAGTCAAATTCAGTGGTAGAATCTTGGATAAGTCAGCTTGTGTCCACAGCAGTCATGTTGCATGCCTTTAAAAGGTGACCAGATACACTTCCATGGTGTCCTTGTTGATTTTCTTTAAAAGACAACTGGCTTATGTGATTCTTAGGAAGGCATGTTCTGATTCATACCTGCAGCAGGCTGTTCCTGTAGGTTAGGTAGATGTAGTTCAGTGGCTGCATTCTTTTGCCTACAGCCTCAAGTAATTTTTCTATAGACTCAGTGGGTATAGTTCAGCATATACAGGGCTTTGGTTTCATAGAAGAGTAGACAGCCAGAACAACAGTCTCACTTCCTTCAGGTAATCATTCACAGTGTTGGAAGAATGATTTCCAGCACAAAAACCCATATAAGCACAAGGTTCCATGGTTATGCAGAGAAACTTATTTTCTTGCCATAAGGATCTTTTGACAAGAGTGAATCTTCATTTATGCACAACAGTTTAACAGCTATGAAAAGGTTTTGTAGCAAACCAGTACAGTTTTCACTCAGCACAGCACTGGCTTCCTTACCGTTTAAGAGACATTTACTTCTGGGTCTGTTAAACAGTCAGAGAGTAAGGAAGCATAGTCATTAAGCAAAGCTTGCATTTCTGGGTGGAAGAAACACTCAAGCAGAATACTTTTTATAGGTTGTTTCACAAGATAAAACTGGATTTCTGGTGGAAAAACAAGAAACTCGGGCAACGGATTTCCCAGGAAGCATCAACAATATACAGTTTGTTTAAAACTACTTTTTCTGTTTTTGGCAAGATGCAACTGTAAGCATCCCATAGTACTGATGGCAATAAATCAGTTTCTGAAACAGATTTAAAGGCGTGATAGGATTATTTACACTGGCAATAGAAATACACTTCCTTGCAGAAAATAGTGTATACAAAACTAAACAACAAAAAAGTAATGTTCAGTTCTTTACAACATTTTTAGCAAGTACAGCTCACCTTTGTAGAATCCCTTCACTGCAGATTTCTAAAAAGAATAATATCTTACATTTGCTTAATGGATTTTAACACAAAAATATGTGGATAAGTGTGATGATTGGGGAGAGATGGGCGAAGGCTGCCAGCCTAGTCAAATAGAATTTGATATCTAATTCTGGTGTTTGTAAATAAATGTAAAATGCAGGCATGTTTTCTTGTAAATAAATGTAAAATACAGGCATGTTTTCTTGAGTGTAGAAAACACTGTAAAATGTGAACTTCAAGATTGTTACAACATTGCCCCCTTGCTCTAAAGAAAAACTAAGTCAAGCCTTTCAAATTTGTCTTTTGAAATTGAAATGATTTTATGATATTCTTTAATCTTTAAAGTTGGTTCTGGTCAGGCTGGCTGAAGACATTCTGTCTATTGTGTTAACTAAGGACTAATTGCTAGAGTGTATATGTGAAATGCCTTTTTAGTGTTGTATTCTCCTGTGCAGGTGTTAGCTTGCTAAATAATGTAAATGGAGTTTCTATTAGCCTGGGAACTCAGAGCAGGTGTCAAGATGATGCAATATGAATACTGAGAAAACCTAAGTGTCAATAATTATGTAATTTTGGGAGGGCCTTAGAGACATGTTTGTTAGTAATGCTTAAATACTATTTCTCACAAGAGACCAAAAAGCATTTTGATCTTGATATCCAACTTACCGGCACTCTGCTTATGCTCACATGTAAGTTTCTAGCACTGTGATTTCTTGTAGAAATAGTTAAAGCTAGTAAAGATTAAGTAGGTATTTTTCTTTGAAATCAGACCTGTCCTACTGTATTATTTTAAGTTTCTGTGTGATCTCTGAACTCTTAGATATCTCTGTGGTGTAGTAGTTTTGTCTTGTGTTGTAATTATTTATTATTAAATATATTTAAAACCTTCTACCTGTGACTGCTTTGTGTAGAGATAAGCTCTAGAATACATTGCATATTTATAGAGGTTATTGTAATAGGCCACTCTAATGTAAGCCTTGACTGTAAGTCATACTATCATTGGATAATAATATTGCACAGTAATACTTGGCCACCCTTGTAAGGGCCTTTTAGTAGCTGATATTATTAACTGGGTGGTGCCAGTAATTACTAATGTATAGTCTGGGTAAATGGACACAGCTGGAGAATCTGTCAGCCTTTCCCAGGAGTGTCTGTGAAGTTGTATAAATACTTATCTCAAAGTGTGTGTGTGTTGTGTCAGCTACTTGGCATTGACATGAAGCACTGGTTGGACATAGAGGGTACTAGAGGTTCTAGCTTGCCCAGTTAGGCTGAGACCTGGACCCTATAGCTGTGCCAGTGGGGAGTCTTATTGGGGATCTGGTGAGCAAGGAGCAGCCAGCCCCAGACTGACTGTGATCTCTGTGTGCACTTAAGGGAAATTGTACATTACTGTATTTATTAGTTATCCTTCCCTCTTCTAGGAGACAACCTCCCTGGTATTATTGGTGAGGATTAAGGTTCCTTAATTGCTGGGCCAGGGCACAGTCGTCACAATAAGTTACGATCAACAGCTCCTTTCCCTTTTCAGGTTTCAGGGATATATTCCAGAATTCATAAGGAAAGACTGCGTCCAGCCTGCTTCCTTACAAATGACTTACCTTCCATGGAGACTGTTTGACAAAATCCTTTCCCAATCCACATGTCAGTAAAACAGAAATCAGACAGCTACCTGTTTCATTGTCCATTTATCATTGCCAAAAGGCGTATGCTCCTTCCTGAGACTTTCTTGTCTGCTTGGTTTTAACCTTGCAGATATAGTGCTAGCTAGGCTTAGCAGTTGCCATTATATATATATATATATATATATATATATATATATATATATATATTTATATATGTATATATATATATATATATATATATATATATATATATATATATATATATATATATATATATTTTTTTTTTTTATTTTACATTTGTTACCCAGGATAGTCTGACTGGACACAGGTCCATTTTCAACAGAGGCCCGGGGAGAAAACCATCTCATGTGGATAGTTACATAAGAGTTAAACAGTAGCAGTTTTATACAGTCACATATAGATACCAGTAAAGAATTATAGGATTATATGCATACTTGGAATACATACATACTTAAACTTAACGTTGTAGTTTTCTTGTTCAAACTTAGACATTTTTATTGGTACAAGGCTGAAAAAGGTAGCATGTCATTCAGTAGTACAATACATATGAGAATGAGACTAAGTCTGAACCATTGACCATTTTACAGACAGCCAGATAGTGAAGAAAGGGGGGCATGGCCAAGGATGAACACAGGATAGCAGCAGATTTCTTCAGCTCCACCAATTTCACAGCACTGACAGGAAATAATTACTTTAAAAATTAATTTATGAAATAATTTTCTTTCTAAATACGTTTGGAATATCAGTTTCTTGAATAATATCTAAAAAAGAAAGAAAATTTCAATAATATTCCTGTCAGAAAACACTTTGGAAATTTCTCTGTCAGCTCCTCTGTTTGAAATGAGTTCCAGTAAGACAAATTCTCAGGATTCCAGCATTAAGAAAGAGCTTCAGTCTCTGATATCTACAATTCAGCAACTTACTACCAAAATGGACAAACTGGATACTAAAATTGATAACTTCATAGAAAAAACTACAAAACAAATAGACTTGTTACATCTAGACTTGCAACAACAGAAGACTCAGATTACAGGCATAGAAGAGACTGTTAATGACATGGGGAATAGAATCCAGGAAGAAGAAATTAACATTGAGTTTTTGCTGAAGCAGAACACACATCTACAAACTAAACTTGATGACCTAGAAAATAGATCTAGGAGCAATAATATTAGGATTTTTGGACTGCCAGAAAATATAGAAGGTAACAATATTACTTCTTTTTTAAATACTTGTCTTCCCAAAACTTTAGACTTGCCAGAAGCATTTTCTTTTGGTATTGAAAGAGCCCATAGATCCATATCTAATTTTAACTCTAACAAAAAGTATAGATCAGTTATAGTTAGATTTCTATCATCCTATAACAAGGAGATGGTACTTAAATCTGCATGGGCTAAAGCACCTGTTAAAATTAATGAGGCAACTGTGCGTTTTGACAATGACTATTCTTCCTTGGTAATAACTAAAAGAAAAGTTTTTCTGCCATTAATAAGAGAGCTTAAGAAAGCACAGTTTAAAACCTACATTCTGTTTCCTGCCAAACTAAAAATCTTTCTATCTGATGGCCCTAGAATTTTTGAAGACTTAGACTCTGCATTGCTGTATATCAAAAAAAAAATAAGATTTTGGATAAAATAGAGGAAATGGAATGGGCTAGTCCTTCATTAAAGAGGTTGGCAACAGAAGCTTCTTGGAAGACTTCAGAGAAGAAAAAAAGACTAAAAAACAAATGACTTGTTCTATGTTTTTTTCTTTTTTTTTCTCTCTCTCTTTTTTCTTCATTATTAATCTCATCAAATACAGTTACTACATCTCCAGAAAGCCACAAATATTCTAAAAATGATTTAATCAAAGTTATTTTCTGTGTACAAAGAACTGATTTTGTTTCATAAATAGTCAAAATATCTGAGGAACAAATAACAAGATATCAATCAACTTGTTTCTCTTTGTGATAAAGAGACCCAAGGTTAGTAATTTGATACATTTTTTTCCTGTCTCTTCTTGTTTTAAATAATGACATTCTTTTTAAACTATACATTCAATAAGGGGTGGGGGAGGGCAGAGAGAGAAGTATGATGAAAATATGATAAGTGGAATAATAACTTATTAGTTTTTTTTTAAAAAAAGTATATATGCAGTTTAAATACTGTTGCTAATTATTTTGCCATGATTCCCTTGCTTATACATGTTTACAAATAATCTGTCATTATTTAATTACTAATAATTAGAACTAAAATAGTAGTAAATAGTATGTTTCATATCTATCTTTATTAATATAAACAGCAAGTAATATTTCACTGTAGATACTTTTTATAGCTTCCTTTTTTATCTTTTCTCTTTCTTCTCACACTCTCTTTTTATTTTCTACTCTCTTTTCTTTTCTCTCTCTCTCTTTTTCTTTCATATAAGTACATTTACATGCTTTAGATAATACTGATACATGTATAAAATAAGATTTGTATAAAAAATTGAATTGGGGCATAAAAAAATAGTTGTATTATATATTAATAACTGTGGGCTTAGTTTCACTGTCATAGGGACTGTAATAACTTGTAAAATACTTTGCGAAGGTTTTACTCTGTTTAGTTTCATTTGTATTGCTAAATGAATGTCAGTCACTTGCATTTATTAAAATTCCCGCCAGAATGTTAAGGGAGACAATTTGGGATGTGGGTTACCTCGTGAATAGTGTCCTCGAGTTGTTTTAAAAGCTTCAACACTCAGAATACACGCAGAGAAGCTGAATGCAGTCATTTTGAACTTCGAACCCTGAATTCACACTGACACATCGCAGATTCAAGAAGAACACTCTACCAGGAAGTAGAACTGCTGCAAATGCGACTCTGCAATGAAAAATGAACTGTATAACATTTAAATGTGAGTTATTTTTTATAACTACTTATTTATGTTATAATTTATAAAATATAAAAGTTATAATGATTTTAAATGATTCAGTATGCCATAGTATGCAAGTATAATATTTTAGAAGGCATAGAAAGTAAAATATATATACATATGTTTTTGAAAGTTTACATGACTGCAACATATTAATGTATGTAAATACTTATGATTTAAATATATATAATACTACAATTCATTTGATTTATCTAACTGACAAGCATAAATATCATTATGATTTTATCTTAGAAGAAGTTGTCATGTGACATATTTTAAAGCAGCAGTTCAGATATATAAAATGCAGATGGCTTTCTTCACAATGATTTAAGTATATCTGGGAATTTACATAGCTATGCAGTATGATTTGTAATCATATTTATGAACATAAATATTTTATTTAACTGGCTATAATAAGTATGAGAAGAAAGCTTTGATGTAAGTAATTTAAAGTCTTTTAGAAGCTGTTAACTGCATTTCTATGACAGAAAATAGGAATATCCTAATATATGTAATGTCTGAACCATAATAGCTTAAGTTATTGACTCTTAATGAACATAAGAACTTATTTTTACAAACTTTGAATTAATTAATATGTAGATACGCCCCTTTTTTTTTCTCTCTCTCTCTTCTCAGTTCCCAATATCAAGTTTATTTGAATGCTATTTGATTATAAATGTATTATACTAAATAGATGTACATAGTAGTATGAATTCTTTCTAAAAGTTCCTATTTGTTTATATGATGCTGATTTATCAAATGTTTAGCTTTGTCTTACCAGATAATCTAATAGAAAGAGGTTAACTTTAGTTAATAATAACCAGTATTAAATTGATAAGGTGGCAGCTGAGGTACTGCTGCTTTGGGTAGGGGGTTAACTTGAGTGGTATGTGCTACTCAAAGTTGGAGTTTTTAACTCCAGGCTGGGTGCAAGGTTTAATCCTTATATTATTTTCTTCTGTTTACTGTTGTTTGTATATAGTTCTGACATCCACAATACATTTTATAAACGTATTGTCACTACAAGCAAAAATGAAGCTTATACAAAATCCCATAAGAGTTTCAATAAATACAGCTATATTTAAAGGTACACCTAAAGGAGGAGGTATAACATTACTTATTTTGTTAATTGTTATTCTGATTATAAGTTTTATATGTTTAAATAATGCCAAATGACTTCTCTAAAAGGAATTTCTTTAAACATTAATGGACTGAATAATCCATGTAAAAGGGCAAGCTTAATGAGATACATTAATTTACATAAGGCCAACTTAGTATTCCTTCAAGAAACACATCTCCTGAAAAAGGATATTGATAAATTAGCCACTAATAAATATACAGTATTAGTTAGTTCAGAGTACACTCAGAAAAAAAAGAGGAGTGGCTATTTTATGGAATAAAAGTATGCCCATACCTAAAACTATTAAGTCTTATGAAGATGATAAAGGAATGTTTTGTATGGTTACAATACAAATTAATGGAAAGACATATACATTAATCAATGTATATTGGATACCAGGAATTGGTATTAATACAGTGAAATACCATCTTAATAAGATCATATCATTTTCTATAGGAGATATTATTTTAGCAGGTGACTTTAATTGTATCCTACATGAAAAAGATACTACTACTATAGAAAAAAGGAAAATTACATCTAATGCAAAACATTTAAAGGATTTTGTTAATTCATTTCATTTGAATGATATTAATAATCAGATAGACTCAAAATCATTACCATACACCTTTTTTTCTAACAGATATAAAACTTATTCAAAAATAGATAGAGTCTTTATTTCTAACCAGATGGTAACAGAATTAATTAATTCTAAAATCATTCTGTGTCCTATATCAGATCATAATTCAATTGTCTTTGAGTTCATGATAAAAAGTACTTACAATGTTCAGATCAAAAGGATACCAGCATACTTAACTCAATTAAAAGACTATAAAGATTATATACTTTCAGAAGTGCAACATTTTTTAGACATAAATAATACTCCTGAAGTCTCCATTGTTTATATTTGGGATGCTTTAAAATCATATCTATATGGACAATGTATCAGATGGTATAATAATAAAAGGAAATCTTGGGATAAGGAATTATTAGATATTCAAAGTAAATTAGACTCTTATAAGCATAATAATAAAGAAAAGTCATTGAAGAAATAAACAAACTAAATGAGAAATACAAAGAAATTTTAACTCATAAAGTTAAAATAACTTTAGAGAAATACAAGTTTTTGTCTTACTCAATAAGTCCCAAATACTTACATAGACTTAAAAATAAAACAAAAAGGTTGAATAAGCAAAATCATATCAAAGAAATTTTCTCTCTAAGGAAAAAGAAGAATGTTTCTAGTCTACCAGAAATATTAGATGAATTTAGAAATCACTTTCACAAAATTAATCATAATAACATTAACATGGAACCTAAAGATAAAATAAAGAAATTTATAACTACAAACATGAATAAAAAACTTAATAAACAACAGACTAAACTATTGGATAAAAATATTTCATATACAGAGGTTGTTACACAAATAAACCAGCTTAAATCAAGCAAAGCACCAGGTAATGATGGTATTATACCAGAGATATATAAAATTATTTCTAAAAGTACATACTCATTAATACATAAGGTTTTTATTTTGGCCCAAAATGAGTTAATAACTCCCCCATCTTGGCAATACACATTTATTTCGCCAATTTTAAAACCCAATAAAGATCCAACTAGATGCACTTCATATAGACCTATTTCATTACTTAATGTTGATTATAAAATGTTTATGAGTATTTTTGCTGATAGATTGAAGACAATCATCCCAGGCATTATAGATATAGATCAGACAGGCTTCATTGTAAATAGAAATACTTTTGATAATATAAGGAGAACTCTAACATTGATTGATTTTGCAAATAGGAGAAAGAAAGATTTAACACTTATTAGTCTCGACATAAGTTCAGCATTTGATTCAGTAAGTTAGGACTACTTGTTTATCTTACTGAAGTGCACAAACTTTTCAGATGCATTTGTAAATCTAATTGAACATTTATATAAAGGAGCACTGGCTTACATTAAGATAGGAACATATGTCTCACAAAAAATACCAATTTTAAAAGGTACAAAACAAGGGTGTCCGCTCTCTCCATTATTATTTACTTTAATAATGGAGCCTTGGGCTAATCTGATCAGAAACAGTACTGCTATAGAAGGATTTGATATAGATGAAAATACAACATCTAAAATTCAACTTTTTGCAGATGATGTTCTAATTACATCAGCAGGATCTAATTCTTCTATGCAGTCCCTATTTGATAAAATGATGAATTTTAAAAATATTTCTGGTTTAATATTTAATGAAGAAAAAACTAAAATATTACCTATATATACACGAAAAAACGTCCTCATTGGTGATTTTAGTAAATATATACCCAATTCAGGTCAGATAACATACTTAGGTATAATATTAACTAAGGATATCAAATCTATTATACATAATAATTATAGTACGTCTTCTTAATATACAAAATCTTTTCAATAGCTGGAATAATATGTGTTTTACTATGGAAGAGAGACTTACAATTATTAAAATGATAATATTCCCTAAGATATTATATTTAATACAATCAATAATACTCCCACCTACAAAAATAATTATTAAGAAATTGAATACACTAATGTTAAATTTCTTATGGGCACCTAATAGACCTAGGATTGCATTAAAGAAACATACTAATAGCTGGTCTCAAGGGGGCATTTCTTTTCCAGACTTTAACTTATATACTATCTCTTCTATTATAAAAGTTATTACTTTGTTAATAGATCAGTCATATGTTGCAAAATGGAAAGATTATTGGGAACTAATTAGGATTCACTTCATGAAAATCTCTTTAACACATAAAAATATGATTGTAAATAACTCCATGTTATGGTTACTAAAAGAATTTTGTACTTCACCTATTACACCAAAATATATAGTTAGTTATCCTTTAAACATTATTATTAGTTATTGTAATTTTATATTCATGCATCCTAAGTATAAGGAATGGAATTTTATTCTATTCCCTATAATGTATACACAAGGTATGCTTTTGTCATCCACTTCAGAAAGAACTCTTTTAGTCACAGAAAATGATCTCAAGTACTGGTATCAGTTGCTATCTGATAATAAAGTTAAAAATTTAGACTTCTTAAAACAAGAATTTGATCTGAGAGAAACATGTTGGTTAGAAGTTCAGACCTTTAGACAACATCTTATTAATAAAATTGATTTAATGTCTATAACAGTTAAAGAATCTATTCCAATACTGATAGATTACTTGATATTAAATTTACAACATAAAGTTTCTGATAAAGGTAAGCTTTCATACATACATAAAATTATCAGAGAAGAAACTTATTATAGTGTAGATACCTATTGGAATTATTTCACTTCCATTAATGGTGAATCACCAAATCAACAAGACAAACAATATATATTGGAATCTGCTTATAAAACTACTTCTTCCATTATTTGGAGACTTCTTACTTGGAAATTTTTACATAGATCCTTTTATACACCTTTGATGATGAATAAAATAAATAATAAAGACAATCTATGTAAAAGATGTAATGTAGAAATTAATGCTGATTGGGCACATATGTTTTATGACTGCATAAAATTGAAAGAATATTGGAAGTCAATCAATGATTTTTTGCAGGCTCTTTTTACAGACAATTTCATTATTTCAAAATCACTTATATTATTCAACACTCCTGTTTCTCAAAGTGTTAAAAAGGTTAAGCTTCCCTTGTTATGGTCTATTCTAGCAGTGGCTAGAAAAATAATAACTAGAAATTGGATTTCAGATACTCCTCCTTCGTTTAATGAATTTAAAAATGTTATGACTGTAGTGTGCCATATGGAATTGATGACAATAAAATCAAGAACTACTAGAAAAACATCTTACTATATTATATGGGATACTTTACAAAATCTGTTAAAAAAATGTTAGCTTCAATAGCATGGTATTTTAGTTTAATTAATTGATTTGATTGTGGTAGATGTCTTTGTAAATACTTTGGTTATTTTATTGAATGTTATAACCATTTCTATTTTAATTACTTGTATAAAATTGTTATGATATTTATTTTGCATGTTAAAAACAATAAACTTGTTTTAAAAAAAAAAGATAGTGAAGAGAGTGGTAAGCTGGTTAGTCAAGGTTGGTACAGTGGCACAGCCAGTGACTTTTTAGGAATTTTTTGAGAGATGTTTTAAATTGGTTAATAGTCTGGTTTGATGTAAGTTTGGCAGGGAGCCAATTCCAGATTGTTCCAACAGAGTTGCAAAACAATGAGTCACCTGCTGAGTTTTTAGATTTAACAGTTTGTGCCAGTATTTTGTCAGAAGACCGGAGAGTTTTTAGGTTACTGTAAGGGGTAATTATATTTTTGAGTATGGGTGTGCTTTCGGACTGATGGAGGACTTTGTGGGCTATTATTAATTGATTATACTGGATTTGAGAGGGAAACTCTAGCCAGCCTAGAGATCGTAGGTTAATACAGTGGTGGGTTCTATATGCTGGGCCTGTGGCAAATCTGGATATGGTGTTGTAGCAGCTATTGAGTTTATTAAGGTCAGATTTATTCAGGTTTGTATAGATTGGGGAGGCATAAAGAAGGGTTGAAAGTAAATGTGTTGGGGCAATAACTGTCTTAGCAGTTGAGGTTAGAAATGCCTTAATTCTATATACAGATCCTAGCTTTTTGTTGATTATTTTGATGGTTTTGTCAATGTGAGCATCAAACCTATGTTTATTGTCAACAATTACACCTAATCGTTTTGTATTACTTTCTGGGGAAATTATTGTGCCATTATTAGATGTTATGGTAAATGATGGGAGTGTAGCTTTCTGGGTGGGGAGTGAAGAGTAGCAGTTTTGTTTTATCTGGATTCAATAGAAGATGCCTGCCAGTGAGCCAGTTTTCTACTACATTGAAAGTATTTTGGGTTAAGGTCTGCAGGTCTAATGGGGAGGTGGCAGAACAGATTAGGGTAGAGTCATCTGCATATTGAATGCAGGTTACTTTGGGGATGACTGTATGAAGATCATTAATGAAGATGGAAAATAGGAGAGGTCCTAGTATAGACCCTTGAGGAACTCCAAGGGTGACTGGCAGTAGGGAAGAAAGGCTATCCTTCCATAGCACAGCTTGTTGTCTGCCACTTAGGTAGGACTGAAACCAGTGTATTGCTAGGCTGTCTATGGCAAGAGGTTTTAGTGTTTGAATGAGTAGCTGGTGGTTTACAATATCAAATGCCTTAGATAGGTCAAGAAAGACAGCAGAGGAGGGCGTATTATTATTATTATTATTATTATGGATTTTATTTATTGTCTGAGAGAAGGATAGAAGGGCTGTGGTGGTACTATGGTGGGGTCTAAATCCATGCTGGGAGGGAACTAGGAGATTGTGCAAATTGAGGTAATGAAGGAGTTGCTTGTGGATACATTTTCCATAATTTTAGCCAGAGGGGACAGAATGGCGATGGGCTGATAATTTGATAGATCAGTGGATTTACCCCCTTTATGGAGAGGAAATACATAGGAAATTTTCCAGATGGAGGGGATCTATGCTTCAGAGATGATTCTGTTAATTAATATTGAGATGGGATATGCTATTGCATTTGCAGCCTTTTGAAGATATTCAGCCGGGACTAGGTCTGCTGAAAGGGTTGTGGGTTTCAGATTCTTGATTAAGGATTGGATAAATGCTGCTGGTACAGGTTGAAAGTTAAAGGATGGGTGGGTATTGGATATGGGATTAGTAGGACCTAGGTTGTTGGGGCCTAGTTGGTTGGCAAGGCATTGTATAGTTTTCGTAAAGAAAGTGTTGAAGGTTTTTGCAATATTTTCTGGAGGTTTTTGGAAGATAGGCGCATGGGTAGGGGTAGTAGTATTACCTGGATGGAGAAGATTGTTTAAGCTGGACCAAAATTTTTGTGGTCGATTTTGATGTTTATGTTGCAGGTTACAGTAATAGTCTTTTTTGTCTAATATTATAGACTTCTTAGTATCATTTTTTAGCTGTTTATATACTAGTTGATACTTAGGGTTTTTTATTGGTTTTCCAAGATGACCAGGCTTTATTTCTATTCATGATTTTTTGTCTAGTTTCTTTGGACACCCATGGTGCTACTTTTTTCTTTGTTCTGATGGTCCGGGTGGGTGCATGATTGTTAAGGATTGTAAGAAATGTGGAGTTAAAGTGTGATACTGCCTCATCTAGTGGGAGTAGTTTTAGTCTATTCCAGTTACATGTTTGAAGTTCTAATTGGAATTTGCTTTGATTGAAGCTCTTATTGTTCCTGATAGTTCTGAAGCTAGGTATTTGAGGGATATCATTTTTTGGCTGAGTATATATGTTAGGAGGTGATCACTTATTTCCTCAGGTTGGGTGCCTGCCTTATACATTTGGGGAGGGTTATTAATGGGAATCCAATCTAGTATGTTTTCTTTGTTACTGGGCTTACTAGTTCTGATGGTGGAGGTTATGACTTAGGAGAAACCATATAGAGTTATGTGGGTAGTAGGGAAGTCTGAGGAGCAGGTGTTCCAGTCTATATTAAAGTCACCTAAAACAATAGTTTCTTGTGGGGAGTTTATGGACAGCCACTGTAGAATGTCTTCAAGGATATTGATGTTGTTGCCAGGTGGGATATAAATGCAGCCGATGTTTATAGATTTATGCTAGTTAATTTGTAGTTCTGTAAAGAGTATTTCAGCTTTATCAGCTTGAGGAACTTGTGGAGAGTTGGAAATAGTTACATTAATTGAAGATTTATATAAGACAGTTACCCCACCTCCCTTCTTTGAGGTGCAGTCCAGTCATATTATATTGTAACCTGGAGGAGTAACTTCATTGTCAGTGGAGGATGGCTTAAGCCAGATTTCTGTAAGACATAGTATATCTGGGGAGTGTTCTGCTAAGAGGGCATGCAGGTAGTGGATCTTATTATTTAGGCTTCTGATGTTTAGGTGGCAGATGAGGAGAGAGGTAGAGGAGATTTTTAAGTTTTGCAGGCTAGAGGGGATATTATATATTGGGTTGGATGCTTCTGATGAGGTTGGTCCTGGGTTGGGGTGGATGTCCCCATCCATTGTGAGGTTAATTTGAGAATAGATTATTAGTTTTTGAAGTTTGAATAATAGTTTGTAGTAGTGTTTAGTTCTAGGGTTAACATAACTGACTTGAATGAGCTGTTGAGTTACTGTAATATGGGAGTTGGAAGGGAGGGGGATTAGTGGCTAATTAAAGTTATGTGAAAGAGCATGAGTACTGGTCTGTGATCTGGGGTAGTGTGAGCCTGGAAGGGAGAGATGCTCATAAGCTGTGATAAAATACGTAATTATCAGCATGGGTAAAAGGCAGTAGGAGGGCTTTGAATTGAAAGGTGGGGTTGAGGCTTGTAGAGGCATTGAAGAGGTTTTGCAACTTACAATTGTTTAAGAATGGGGGTGGGAGGGTAGTAGATGAGGGTAGAGTAGAGAAATAGGGAGAGTGTTGTGGTTAGGGTGAGTCTAACAATTGCTGATTGGTTCTATAATTAAGGGAGTGGCAGTTGTGGCTATAAATTTAGCACATCTAGGGGCGGGAGGTATTTGGGGGCAGGGTGGGGTGCGGAGCAAGCCCGAATGGAGTGAGGGAGAGTGTAGCAGGGCTAATGCAAAGAAACCAGCTAGCAGTGGGAAACTATCAAAACATTAAGTACAATCAGGCTTTTTTTTATTTGTTTGTTTTAAATACTTTCTTACCCTTGTTTTTGCCTTCAGTATACAATTGTTACGTAGTATGCTGTTAGTAATTTCTTTTTGCAGCCTTTTCTCACATTAAGCTTTCTTCTGCCAATTGTCTGCTATTTTTATACAGAGCTCAAGAGTTTAAACCCCTGCTTCAGGTTTATGCTATGCAATTTCTAGTTTTGTATGTTGTATGCAGGGAGCCCAACTGTTTTTCCTTAGTTTGTATGATTAAGCTCAGTTTCTGAGTGCTAAAATCTAAGGCAGACAGCTGGGCTACAGAGCCTACAGTAAAAAGGAGCTTTGTTCTGTGTGACTGAATTAATTTATGCTAGTAATATACCTAGAAACTTAGATATGTTCACTAGGTAATTCTTAGATATAGGAGTAACCCAGTTTAATATTTTAGGGTTGATTGTGGGGCTTGAGGGATTACTGGTAGTGCTCTAGACCCGGTATGGCTAATCAATGTAGTACATACAGACAGGATAAGATAATATTAACCTTGGCAGATCTTTTCAGAGTCAAGGGACAGTGCAGGAAAGTTTCCAGTTAGGTTTCAGCAGGGGAGGTGTCCTTCTGGTGTTCAAGCCTTTCAGGGATCTAACAGATAGCGGGGGATAGAACCTTGGCAGATCTTTTCAGAGTCGAGGGACAGTGCAGGAAAGTTTCCAGTTAGGTTTCAGCAGGGGAGGTGTCCTTCTGGCGTTCAAGCCTTTCAGGGATCTAGCAGATAGTGGAGGACAGAACCAGTGAGCAGAATTCAACTGCTGTTGAGCACCTGTGTCCTGATGGGAGCCTAGTAATTTATATAGATATATATATATATATATATATATATATATATATATATATATATATATATATATATATATATATATATATATATATATATATATATATATATATTTATATACACAACAAATCACTGTACTAAATGTCTTCAATCTAAGTGAAGCCAAAAGCAAATAAAAGTTAGTCTGCGGCAGCAGTGTGAAAACACAAGTAAATAGTCACTTGCACCCTCTGACCAATAGCAACATTAGCATTCAACATTTTATTGCTGTGTTTAAGCACCACTGCACATCAGTCTGCTATCCTTCAGTTATGTTACTTTAGAACTGGCTGTACTGCTGAAGTGGAGTGAAAGTAACATGAATGGATAAGTATAAAATCAGGTATATAAAACTGGCCAGTGAGTTGGGGGGGGCATATTTTGAAGTGAAGCGTCATAAAGATATAGCTTCACAGAATGATCGTGAATCTGGAAATGTGTAATGAAATGCAAAAAGCAGGAAATTAGGTGAGGCATCCACATTGCTTTCTTTTCCTTTTATATTTCCCAGCCTGTTTTAATCTTTGTCATTCCTGCTGCTGGAGCCCATCTTTCTCCCCATGTTTCAGTCTGTGATGATAATGGTGTTACTGTTGAACTACACACCTGTAGAAAAATTGACTTACATATGCAAAGACTGCAAGTAATGGTGGGCCACAAGCCATACTTAAGCTGATTAAGCATTTAATGTCCCACTATTTACAACCTGCCAAACGATTAAATATGTATTCACAAAGACAATGACCACCTCCCCTGTGGTGCATGACTCACTACCTAACTATTCTCTCAGCTCAATTTGATTGCTACATAGGGTGGTGTTTACTAAAATTAAAAATGAAAATATATTTTTCTATGATTGGGCTCCTCTGTAACATGGAACTATGGTCAGCAGACTTCTTTCCTACCCTACCTACAACTCAGCATTTAATGTATAGTCTCAGCTTTGATACTGGACAACACTGTTCCCTTATTCAATGGCAGCTAGCATTCTCACCTCACAGCAAAAGGTTCTCTGGTTTGATACTTGGCTGGGGTGCCTTCTGTGTGGAGTCTGCATGTTATTCCTGCATTCGCATGGGTTGCCTCTGGGTGCTCTGGTTTCCTCCTACATTCCAAAGACAAGCATCTGGAGCATTTCTCCACGGGCCTTGGCTGAAAATGAGCTCTGTCCAAGTCAGACTATCCTGGTAAACAAATGCTAAATAAATAAAATAAATAACAGACCTGCCTTATGAAGAGCATCTTAAAGTCCTTTTCCTCTACTCAGTCTCCTATAGATTGTTAAAGAGTGTTCTATGCATGGCTTACAAGGCATCCACAAACCCCACACTTATGAATCTCCTGCATTCTTGTAAGTCAAACAATACCAGAAATACAAGGTATAAGGACCTGAATTTAGTCTATGACTTAAACAAATGATGCTGGAGAGGCAAATATCTGTCTGACAGACTGCCCTTCCTATAGAACAGGCTTCCCAACCATGTGAATTTGAGTTTATCTATCCCTTACAGACAGAGAGCTTATCATGATTGGCCTACAATGTCCTATTTAGCTACAGGACAATTGTTATTCATTCAGGAAAGCTTGGCTATGCTTAAAAAGTCCTGCTGGGTCATTAGCCTAGTAGCAATTTATTAATCTATGAATCTGTCAATCTACTACTTTGTTATTAGTCACACATGTTTTGTTATGTTAAACTACAATAATTATTCAAACAATAAAACGAGTTGGCAAATAAAATCCAAGAAAGCTTTATTCCATCACTTTTCTAGCTCCTTGATCCAGTGATCATCAACACGTTTAGCCAGTGCTTAGCATGATGGATATATTTTACATATTAGTTAATCATGATTTCATAGCCCTACATGACAAGTATGTCTTCTTGTCGTTTACTAAGTATATGCATACACCCATGCTTTGGTTTATACTGGGGATAACAGATGTACTGTTAAGCCACGTATGAGTGTTTTCTTTTGTCTCAGTGGACCTGTAATGTGGCAATACTAATAACTTCATTTAATAGTGCCTTTTTTGTTTAGCTTTTACTCTAAGGTCAATGTAGTATTCCTTGCAGTAAATTCACAAAATTTTAGTTAATTTCACAAACTCTGGAACAAGTCTCAGTGTTGATGGTATTGGTACATTGAACCTACTTACTCTATTGTAATTTGTATAGTTTTGAATCATGTTATGCATGCCTCATTGTATATTTTTAATTATCTCCTGTGATGTACATGCATTCATTTGGTTAGATATGAACCACTGCACAAGGCAGATATAGGTATGCGACCAAACAGTTATGTTGTGCTCATTTTTTGTGCAACTATGTGTTTTACACTTCCCCTTGTCATGCTGTGGTAAACATCATTGATGTTATAGCAATAACCCACGCCTGGGTGTAGGTAATGCTGGATTTACCCATGGTTGGTGTGGTTTGGTCATGAGGGCGATGCCCGAGCGGCCAAACAAAGCCAACCATGGGTAAATCCAGCATTACCCACACCCAGAAGTGGGCTATTGCTATTATACAATGACATTATTTAAGAAAAAAAAAATTACTTTTCTTAAATAATGGCATTGTATAATGCCTCCTTGCTGCCCTTCCACAGCTGTCTGGTATTCTGTGGCAGTTCTGATGTACTGCGCATGCGTATGCCTACGCAGTACATCAGAACTGTGGGCAAAAGCAACGGAGAAAGCAAGATCTCCGTTGCTTTTTACAAACTGTTTTTGCTATGTTAAATGGGTTTAACATAGCGAGACAGCTTTTAACATTTAACCCATTTAACATAGCGAGACAGTTTTGAAAAAAGCAACGGAGAAAGCAAGATCTCCATTGCTTTTTACAAACTGTCTTGCTATGTTAAAGGAGTTTAACATAGCGAGACAGCTTTAAAAAAGCAACGGAGAATCTCTGTTGCTTCCTTTAAAGTTGTCTCGCTATGTTAAACTCATTTAACATAGCGAAACAGTGTGAAAAAAGAGTTATAGCAATGGAAAAAGTCCGGGCGACCGGACCTTTTTCCATTACTATAACTCTGATTTACAACGTGCATGCTGACCAATCAGCATGCACGTTTTTGAATATTAATGGGGGGCAGTTGTATAATATGATATAACCACTGGGCATTATAGGATATAGACATCCACAGTGTGTAGACATGTACAGAAGAGTGTTCATTTTATAGAAGGTCATTTGGCATGCCATGCAGTTTCATTTGTCAAAAAACATGGTACAATGTTGCCATTACCCCATGGTTATTGTAAAGAACCTTTCTACTGTGTTATGGAGACAACACCAATTGTGTGGTTATTTCAAATTATCTTTGTATGTATGTATGTGTATATGGATATCATATGGTTTACTCTAATATGAGTGAAATGAATAAGACTGAAATCAAATGGTTGAAAAATTTGACTGAAAAGCACCTGGATGAAATGCACATAACCAAAAACTCATTTGACTGAAACTCATTTAATAGAATCAGACATGACAGAAATGTGTAGAAGTGTATATGCAGTATGGAGTCATAACATTTATGATGATATGATCTTCTGGGGTAGTGAATATAGCAGATTAAGTGTGGATGGGCAGTATCCCTGTCACGTTGCATCACCACATTTATAGATATTTGTGTTTGTGCGCCAACACTCAATCACTGTGCATGGTGTTTTTTTCTTCTCTCTGTGGTTGGGTAACCATGGAGTTAGTATATTTAAGTTCATTTTTTGTATTATTTTTATAATTCAGTGAAATGAGTTTCAGTCTAATGGGTTTTTGGTCATGTGTGTTTTCCACCAAGTGCTTTTCCGTCAAATTTATGTAATATTGTGATTTTCAATCAAATGCAGTTCAGTCATTTTATGACAAACCATATCACACATGGCTGAGAGCGCTTGTTTCCTTTCATTTAAAGGGCAATGTGACCAGACAGTGTTTCTCACATATAGTGCCTCTATGCCACATTACAGCAAGTTGTTTTGGCAGTGTTGCATTGTAGAGGCTATTGTGAAGGAGCTCATTCAACCATTAAAACAGGAAACATTTCTGCTTGGAGAAGGCGGTTAATGCAAAGATGCATCAGTATGTACCAGATATCTTGCAAAAGCTCCAACACTATGGCTGGATTGATGAGATACTGCTCCTTATGTTCTTGAATATCCATGATGTGCTACGTATAGTCACAGATGTACAGTGAGCTGTTTTGATGGGAGCATCACAGCTCACCAGGGACCAATGCACTCTGCTGTATGTGCTGATTAGCCAGAATAAGTCTTCAGCAGATTCTGTTGTAGATGATTCAACTATCCAGGTTGTTGCACTGCTTTCACTATCCCAAGATATGGTCTGAAGTTGCAGTGTTGTGGCACATGATGGGAACAAGGCCAGTTGGGTTGGCTAGCATTAGCCACTCCTACCTACTACAGCAACAAGTGGGCAATGCCAGCCCATGTCACCAATGCAGTTATTAGCCAACTGTGTGGGATGTATGGTAAATGACACCTACCAAACTGCAGGATGAAGCTCATCATTCATGGTGCCTATGAGCAAACTGATGGCAAATCACATATGTGCCAGTGACATTAAAGAACGTGATTTATTAACAACGTTATGTCTGCAAAATGCCATTGCTGCTTCATGTTCCATCATTTAATTTGCTGTTATATTGTATCTCACTCTTTATTTAGACCTGTACATCACATAATAAATCTTTTAAACATTTACTGTGCTGTTGTTGATATATATGTCCTATTCTAAACTGTGTGGTTTGCATAATGATTTATTAGCATAGGATTAGACTTTCTCGCTGTGTGACACTTTCTGCATTGCTGTGACATGGTTATCTTTGTCCCTTTCCCCACTGTAGTGCATTCTCAGAGTGTGCATAGGTTTAATTTGGTTCAGTTTTTATTTTTAAGTGGTGCCAGACACATGTTTACTCACCCAGAGTTTTCACTTGGTAATTGGAGCGTTCATTGTTTTCTGGTTTCAGCAAAGTCATCTTGAAATTTACAGATTTGTGTAAGTGGGTTTTTGTGCATTAGAAGTAGACCCATATATATATATATATATATATATATATATATATATATATATATATATATATATATATATATATATATATATATATATATATATATATATATTTATACACACACACACACACACACACACACACACACACACACACACACACACACACACACACACACACACACACACACACACACACACACACACACACACACACACACACACACACACACACACACACACATGTATGTATGTATTTGATAATTATATCCATATAGATGAGAAAGATCTGGTGACATATGCTTCTTTACAGGCATAATCATATACTCGTTTATATATGGTCATGCCTGGCATGAACATATTTGCATACTTTAGGTAAGGTACAATGTTTATCAATATCCCTTGTGCAGCTGCTTCCTTTACTTATGAGCCATTGTTGTTAAGTGGGAGTGGGTAGCATCCAGTGACCCATACTGCATAAGTACCACCCCACACTGACACACATATGTTTTGTAGTAGTGGAGGACTTTTGTACTTCTGCAACGTGTCAGAAAACTTTGTGTTGTCCCTTTAAATGTGTTACATGGGGTGGATAATGCTCTGATGGTGGCTTAAACTTGTCAGCCAACCTACAATATTTGTATTTCACAGTTTTTTGAATTGTTTATTACTGAAACAGGGTAGACCTATTGATCCACACACACATTGCCTGTGGTCTTCAGTGTGGGAAATGTCAGTGCTCAGAACTGATTCAAAAGCACCTGAGGTTTGGCCCTGATCAACCTCACATCTCTCTTTGAATCACACCTTTGTTTAATACTAGACTGCTTGACTGTGGGATACATGTTTTATTTGTTTTGAAAGATGTATCCAAATCCTTCCTTTTAGTTGATGCTGTTTCAGCATATTTTGAAGCATTTCTGTTCCGATTTTGTTCACCGTTGCAACAAATAGACACATAAATAATACCTACTGTCACCATTTAATATGTCATGGACAGGGGGCAATAGTTTTAACTTTAGCACCATGTCATAAATATTTGATGTGCAATGAAACACAGAAGTATGGGGTTTGACTTCTACCCACAGCACACATTAAAATGCACA
>NC_056746.1:686941966-686949466 GCF_019279795.1 Protopterus annectens
TGCTGAAACGGGATCGGCCCAAAAATAAAAAAAAGCTGGACATAAGCTTTTAAACCAAAATCATAATTCTGCCATAACAGTCAATGACATGCATAACAGAACAAGACTATGGAATAGTGGTTGCTAAGGGGAAAGGATGAGTGCTAGATTTGTAACCATGCATTAGCAGTCAATCCTATGCAAATGAGGGCAATGAGCATTAAGACCACAGTGTAAGACTAAGAGCTAGATGAATTCTTAAGGGGGTGTGTCATGCATGCTGTAAGCTTATTGGAGTTCTGTGGCCTGTGTTTGCACTTAGCTAAGCACAGCAAAGGCAGGGGGTGTGTCTAAGGCTGTATTGTCTTCCACTACGAAATGCAGAGTGTGATCGTATCCAGGGAGGGCCAATTTCTGCTAAATGGTGTTTACATTGCCTAAATGGGTGTGTGTGGCGTGCGCCGGGTTTAAAAAAAAAAAAAAAACAGGAAATAGCAGCTCTGTTCACATCTGAGCACTGGGTTTGCACAGCACACCATGGGACTTAAACAGGAAGGCAATGGGAAGGGAAAATAGCTGTAGGAAGGTAATCAAGGAGAACTAGCATAGCTAGCAGGTGAAATGTATCAGAACCAGCCAATTACACAGGCAGCAGCCCAGATCAGCCCAGCACACTACTATAAACTATACAAATACCTTTCCCTCTGTTTTTCCCACAAACTCTACACCACCAGTGTACACAAACAGGGAAGTTTTATCCAACAAAAGCAATAAAATAATAAGGGCTGCTTTCACTATCATAAATCAACATGTCAAAGATGGTGAGGGTGGTGAGGATGACAATGCTGATGGCCAACCCCCTGTGAGGAGAAGGAGAAGAGTGTACAGACCCAGGGTAACCTACCAAGGGCTACATGAGCTGGAGATAGTGGAGTGCTGTAATGTGGACAGATACCTCCTACAGCAAATTGTTGAGCTGTACCGGCCACGCTTCGCACACAGAACCAACAGAGGGGAACCCATCTCAGTGGATACCAAGGTATATGTAGGCGTAAGAATACTAACCACAGGTACCTTCCAAATGCCAACTGGGGATATCATGGGGATCTCACAGGCATCAGCATCCAGGGTACTCCACCAGTTCCTGGATGCCATGTCAGCACATGCCAGTGAGGACATATATTTCCACAACACCCTTGAGGCGTTGACCAGAAATATGCATCTCTTCCACCAAATAGCAGAATACCCTGTGGTAGTAGGAGCTATAGACTGCACACACATACACATCAAAGCACCACCTGGTGAGCTGGGCAGAGTCTACTTAAACCGCAAGGGCTTCTCCTTCATGAACTGCCAGGTCATGTGTGATGCCCAGGGCATTATCATGAATGTAATAAAAGGGAATATCCTCTCTAAGCACAAAACTGTCAGTGAAAAGTGAAAAATGACAAATGTAAAAACACTGACAGTACCACAGCTAGGAAATTTATTACAAAAAATAAAGTAAAAAACAAAAACAAAAATTACAATGAATAAATCCTTACAAAAACAGTTGTTAGCGCTTTTAGGGATCTACCCCTTCATCAGACAACAGTTAAAAATCCCATAATTCTTTATATGCTGTAAAATAGTCACATGATATTTCAAAAATATTTCAGTTGTACCCAATAAGAACATAACAATTAGTTCATCAGTACATATTAGCACAGTTATGCAAATAAATAGACCATATACTAAAATAATTATAGCTAAAATAAATAATGTGTAATTAAAAATGTATATGTGTATAACCTTATATAACTCTATATAATAAAAAAGATATAACCTAATAATCCTGACGACAACACTATATATATATATATATATATATATATATATATATATATATATGTATATGTATATAAAAAACATAATAAAAATACATTTATACAGATCTAGTATGTCCAGCTTGTATAGATAAATACATAAAAAATAAAATGCTTATATGTATATATATATATATATATATACACACAAATAATTACTAAAATAGCGCCAACAAATTTATCCAATCTAAAATACAATATGAAAGATAAAAATATATTGCAATATATAATTAAAAATCTAAAAATGTATAACCATTCAAGAGAGTCAATGTTTCAATGGTCGAGCTTTTAAAAAAGGTTTAAGTGACAACATTTGATTCAACCCTGGGGGCTTGTCTGTATTAAATCTAATAATCCATCTCTGCTCAGTAGCTTCTGTATCATTAGATAAGTTACCCCACCTTGATTTCTCAGACAGTATTTGTAAAACCAAAAGTTTAAAGTTATGTTCCGGTCCTGTATTCATGTTGTGAATAGCAATAGCACTGTTCTCCTTGCAGTTCCTAATATCCCTGTAATGTTCAAGGATCCTATCCTTCAGGCATCTATTGGTCTTACCTATGTAGAAGCTGTAGCATACTACACAATAGGCAAAGTAGATCACATTAGATGTGGTACAGTCAGCGTAGAGATTACTACTATAACTGAATTTCTTAGAGGGATGTATAAAAGTCCTGCCATTGTGTATGTGTTTACATGCTCCACAATTTCTACACATATATGTGCCCAATCTATCTGATCTACTGACAGTATTAGTTGTGGCATTACTGTAACATAGTTCATTTTTCAATGTTCTATTGTTCCTAAAAGTGAAACTCGGCTTAGTACCAATTACACCCTGTAGCTTATCAATCGTGGATAGAATGCCCCAATTTGTGGTTATTACATCACATACTACACTTATGTTGCTTGCAAAAGTGAGTGGCATCCTAAGTGTATTTATTGTCTGTGTCTGTATGTTTATGCCTTACCTTATCACAATCAATGACTTGCCCGCTTGCTCGAGTTGTGGTGTGTGTATCAAAATAGGGTCTACATCTGCCTGCCCTATTACTCCATCCATCTAAAATGCACCTATCTATAGTTCTAGCATCATAGCCCCTATTTATAAACTCAGATTTAAATTGGTCCAGGGCTATTTGTAGTTCATCATCGTCATTGAACAGTCTCATAATCCTGTATACTTGGCCTTTGATGATGTTGACCTTGGTGTGGTTAGGGTGCATACTGGTGTTGTGCAAAAATGTGTTTTTTTCTAACATGTTTCCTAAACAAACCAGTTCTAATCTGGTTTAGTTCATCTTTTCTTACTTTGACATCAAGAAAGTCAATTTCAGTCATGGAATATTGAGAGGTAAATCTAAGAAATTGAGTGGTTTTATTAAGGTAAATGAAAAATGCATTTAGCGCTACCTCTGTACCACTCCACAGCAAAAAAATATCATCCACAAACCTAACATACCAATCTATGTACCTACCATATGTACTATTGGTTAACACATGTGTACGTTCCCATTGAACCAAGGAAAGGTTGGTGTAGCTATTCGCACAAGCTGTGCCCATAGCCACACCAACATTCTGTAAATATTTCTGCTGTTGAAATAGGAAAACATTGTTGGTCAGTACTATATCCAATAGAGTGCAAATGAGGTTGCATTTGTTCTTGTTATAATCCACACTGTAAAGTAGTTCCCTTATGGTCTCTATCCCCCATTCATTCGGAATCACAGTGAATAATGACTCTAAATCCATTGTTACCAGGAAACAACAATGGTTATTGTCATGAATGTGTGTGCTGGCAGTCCTGGAAGCTATCACGACTCCCACATCAGGCATATGATGCAGCTGTACCAGAGATTTGCCAGTGGGAACATCCCATATGGCCACCTAGTGGGAGATGCTGGTTATGCACTGGAGCTGTGGCTGATGACACCCATCAGAAATGCACATATACCCGTACAAGAACTCCATAATGAGGCACATGCACAGACCAGAATCATAATAGAGCATGTGTTTGTGATGCTCAGGTCACAGTTCCAGTGCCTGGATATATCCGGTGGAACCTTGCAGTACTCACTAGCTACATGTACCCAAATTGTTATTGTATGTGCCATACTACACAATATGATCCTGCGGAAACTGCTGCAGCAGGAACAGCATGGGGCAGGGCCACACAGCCCCCCCACCATTGCCAAAGCCAGCACAGGCACAGAGTGACTCAGAGGAGGAACAACCTAAGCCTGCCCCTGTAGGTAGAAAAAGGCATGCCCAGTATGCCCAGGCCTTGGCAAAGAGGCAATGCATAGCACATACGCTGACATGGTAGGAACCCAGGGAATGACACCTCTCTCTGACTCACACATACAGTAAATGGGATGCCAAACATGACACTACCTGTGCTTAACCTGTGCCTTGTAATCTATGTGGCACATGGTATAACTACGTAATGCTATAGGGTGATGTACTAGTTAGGTAGGAGTTCTAATCCCAGACATGCCAACTGTGAAACTGTGTGTGTGTGTGTGTGTGTGTGTGTGTGTGTGTGTGTGTGTGTGTGTGTGTGTGTGTGTGTGTGTGTGTGTGTCTGTTTGTAGGGATCAATGTCTTTGATAATGGAAAGTCACAAAAACTAGTAAAACAAAGCGAAGGCTCTCAGAGCGAAATTAAGAGAGCCTTCGCTTTGTTTTATCAATGCCTTTGAGGCCATTCACAGTCACTACACTTTCCATTGCCCTACTTTAGCAAGCCTGCTGATGTCATACACCTTGAAATACACAGTTGGAGTAGGGCTACCCCTATAAGCTCCGTGGCACGTGTGATGAATGCGGTACCCCGTAGTAGCAATACATAACTAGGTAGGGGTTTGACGCTTAGTACTGGCAAGTGTGTGTGTTTGTCATCAGTATTCTGTGTGGAGGGCGCTGTGATTTTGTAATAACAGAACTCATTGTGGGGCGGGATTTGCAAAATTCTTATATTGTGGACCTACTATATGTCACAATGTCCACCTTACAAGGGCAACTGATGTCAAACAGCAGAGAGGCTGGTGTAGACAATCCATACCCATAAATTTCACATTATGGATTGGTGAACAATATGGGCAACCCTTGTATTACACAGAGAACACTCTCCACCCATGTCTCATACACAAACACACATGGCTAGGCAACAACCACTATATTGGTAGTTCCTTGCATATTGCCCACAGATAGTAACCATTGTGTTATTGCAGTGGACTACAGAGGACATGGCACCCTGTTCCATCCCTACAATAGGCAAATATTTGCTTACAGTGGTTCTTTGCAATGTTACCCACTGGACCCCTCCAACAACTGTAGAGACTGCAAATGTAACCCACAAAGGGAATACCATGCCTTATACACATGCCTTGTATGGACAGATGCCATTAACATGGGTGAATACCTGTATCATGCTGCCAATGTAGGTGCAGGCATGACCTCAGTTCCATACCCAGTTCTCACCACATGAGGTCAGGAATGCCACATCAGATGATAACAATCTGTCCAGAAAACATGCCCCAGAGACCCCAGGTACACTTCCACATGTCAGAGAACATGCATGTGGGACATGTGCATAACCCAGACACTGTCCATGTTATGGAATATAGACCACTACCCACCTGTGTGGGTCAATCCAGGGACTACACCTCTGAGCCACACTGAAGACCATTGTCATGTGGCCTGATGCCAAGGTATACCCTTTGCCTAGCCTTGTACAGCCTTCTAGCATAGTCAATTACTACACATCTGTGAAGCAATTAACCCATGCATGTTAGTACTGGCAAGTGTCTGTGTGTGTGTGTGTGTGTGTGTGTGTGTGTGTGTGTGTGTGTGTGTGTGTGTGTGTGTGTGTGTGTGTGTGTGTGTGTGTGTATGTGTGTGTGTGTGTGTGTGTGTGTGTGTGTGTGGAGATTAATGATTTTGAAGCCATTCACACTCACTAAACCTCCCATTGCCCTACTGTAATATGCCTTCTGTCAGTCACCTTGACATACCCTTTGGCCACATATCAGCCTGATAAGCTCTGTGGTACATGTGATAGCTATGTCATACTGTAATGTAGCAAACTAGTTAGGAGCTCTAATCCTGACCCTGCCAACTATGATAATGTGTGTGAGTCCTTGATTGAGTGTGGTTGTGTCTTTCTTGACACCTGCTTTTGTGGACAGCCACATGTACTACACTTACTTTATTCCTCCTTTATCACTGTTGCGATGTCACTCACCTTCAAAGATACTTTTGGATAGCTCTCTAACATATACGCTCTGTGGTGCATGCAATAACTGACTAACAATGTAATAGCAGTACATAATCAGGCAGGTGTTTAAAACCCAATACTGGCAAGTGTGTGATACAAACATGCTTAGCTCTTACTCTCCTATCTCCTTACTTTGTCTCTCTTTGTCTGTCTCACTCCTTCTCTGGTGGGTGTGGAAAAGTGCATTGCTTTGCTTAGGTAGCAGCTTGTGTTTTGTAAGTGATGCTCATGATCAGCTGATGGCCTGTGCACAAATTGCATGTGGAACAGCTGTGGTATCATTCCTATAGCCAACTGCATGGAAACACACTCCTATAACTAAGAACATCATGTGGATGTTGGCCCTTTTCATTCACTGTGAACAGGACTTCATGTGGGTGTTTCACAAGCAGCATCACAGAGGGTTGTTGAATATACATCTTACAATATACACTGTGGAGACAGGCCAACAAACAGGAGGGGGGTGTTCCAGACATGAGGACAGAATGTAAGTATTGCTCTTCTACATTTGAAGTAATGTTGGTTTAACAGGGTTTGTTTGGATATGGCTGTTCTACATGATTTAATATCTGTCATGACAGTGTTATGTGGTTGAGGAAACTCCCACCTGTAGGGCTATCTGCAGACTGGCCAGTGTTTGGAGTCTTTCATGTGTTGTGTTACTCACACATTTCCTATATTTAGAAATGCAGTAGAAATGCAGTAGCATACTCTGAGGATTGCACTCAGTACTTAGTGACAGCCATGTGAGTTACGGACTTCATATCCCTCAGTAGACATATGTCACAACAAATTCTGTTACACCAGTAAATGTATGGGTTCATCAAAGCAACATGTCAATATTGATCCTGTGTTAGTGCCTCCAGCCACAACTCTGTCAACCTTTGTACACGTCATGCAGTAAGAGGTGTATATGTTCAGTACATCATTATTTACTGACATCATACCTGATAATAAGCCAGTGAGATACCAGACTGTTAGACATGTTTTGTATAGTAGGCCTTATATTTGAGGACAAAACCTGGATATTCTGTTGTAGTGTGCACAATAGTGAGGTCTGTGTACTTATGGTGATTGTTGACAGAGTGTGTAATGTGAATATGTACTCTGACCTGTGTACAGACTGTGGTAGATGTCATTGTTCTTGGTTCTGTGCTATGTGATGTTGCATGCTGCTCCAGTGTATGGTACCCTATCAGTGTACATGTTTGTAGGGCCAGACCGACACATGTCCCATACCTCAGTCAGGCATCGGAATACACTGTATATTGGCCCAGTATATGTAGAGTTGGTGTGTGAGTGGTACATATGAGGATGGTGTTGTTCACACAGTCCATATACTGTAATATTAAGTACGCTTACCATATGTGACTGTGGC
>NC_056746.1:686951966-686954466 GCF_019279795.1 Protopterus annectens
ACTTACATAACCCGCTAACCTAACTCACTTAACCGCTAACCCAAAAATACCACTACTGCACACTTACCCAGCCAGCCCTAACCCTAACTCACTTAACCCACCCCTATCCCCACAGACTGTCACTATCCACACTTACCTTAGTCAAACCCTAACGTCCGTCACCACCGCATACTCACACAGCCTTCTTTCCAACTCACTATCCCTGGCGTCGGAGTTTTCATCCATAGCGTCGGTCTTCTGAGTGTCGATCATCTGGTGCCCGCTCATGCGTTGTCGGTAATCCCAGCTGTCGATCTTCTAACCTACACCCATATATATATATATATATATATATATATATATATATATATATACTTATATACGTACATATATACATATGGGTTCACTTTACATGCTCAAAATGCTAAAATATCTAATTTTAGAATTTCAAGCCTGTGAAGTCGAACGGACGGAAACTGCAAACCCGGAAATATCAAATGCTGAATGTCAAACCCGCGATACAGATAGCGCGTTAGATAAGTGTACTTTTTAAGTTTCTGTAGAGGATTTTTTTTTGTGTTTGAGTGTGTTGGGATGTTTGAGCTGTGTGTTATGGAATGGTGTTGTGCAGTGTTAATGTGTTAGCGTTGGGAGTGCTGGTGTTTGTGTGTATATGATGTGTATTTGTGTGGGGGGGGTGTGAGTTATGTGTGTTATGGAGTGTTGTGCGATCTTGGAGTTAGTTTTAGCCCCCCACATGGGGGGTGCAGGGGGGCTTGCCCTCCTGCATATACTAACGATAAGTGTGTGTATGTGTTTGGTTTTGTGTGTGTGTGTCATGTTTGCTGTGGAAGTGTTGGGATGTATGTAGATTCGTGTATGTATGGGTTTTGTAGTGTGTGATACATGTTTTTTGGGATTTTGTGGATTCGCAATTTTGGATGTCGGGTTTATGTATATTCACTGTTTAAGGTATTCGACTTCATAGTTTCGTAATACTGAATTTCGATGTTTCAGTATTTCGAGATTATGAAGTGAATCCATACACATATATATGTATGTATGCATAAATATATATATATATATATATATATATATATATATATATATATAGTATATATATATATATATATATATATATATATATATATATATATATATATATATATACATATATATATATATGGTTTCACTTCAGTATCTCGAAATACTGAAACAACAAAGCTCTAATGGCCGACAGCAGAATGCTGAAGTGTTAGTATTTTGAAATACTGACTCGGCGCTAAAAACAAAATTAAAATTAAGAAAGGTACTGTTTCTGCAGGGGGGCAAGCCCCCTGCAACCCCCTCACTTAAATATACCTTCCCCGTGATTGCATGATAGTGGGGACACAGCAAATCTCCCATTCTGCGCATCCATATATGGTGCGGAACAGGAGATTTCCCTTTCCTCCACTGTAGCGCGATCTCGGAGTTGGTATATTTAAGTATGGGGTTGTGGGGTGCAGGGGGTCTTGCCCCCATGCATAAATGTTGTAGGTAGTGTTGTTTTTTTTTTTTTTTTAATGTAGCACTTCAGTATTTCGGAATACTGAAACTTAGGTATTCTGGTCTCGGCCATTACAGTTTTGGTGTTTCAGTATTTTGAGATACTGAACTGAAACCATATATATATATATATATATATATATATATATATATATATATATATATATATATATATATATAAAATATATATATATATATATATATATATATATATATATATATATATATATATCTATATATATATAGATAGATATATATATATATGGGTCTAGGACAAATGCTCGACTAGCATATGTCCGAATCACAAAACATCGAACCCACATACACGAAAGCGCTTAACATCAAAAAGCGCTTCTGTCTGTGTGTAGTTCAAAAAAAAATTCCCTTACCCGCACTGTAGTCCGATCTACGAAACAGGCACACATACACGGAAGCAGTTGTCAATGTTAAGCCCTTTCGTGTATGTGTGTTCGATGTTTTGTGATTCGGACATATGCTATTCGAACATGTGTCCGGATCCCATATATATCACTATATATGTCCATATATATATATATATATATATATATATATATATATATATATATATACATATATATATATATATATATACATGCTTATATACATACATATATACATATGGGTTCACTTTACATGCTCAAAATGCTAAAATATCGAATTTTAGAATTTCGAGCATGTAAAGTCGAACAGACGGAAACCGCGAACCCAAAAATGTCAAATGTAGAATGTTAAACCCACAGTACAGATAGCGCATTAGGGTAGTGTACTTTTTAAAGTTTTTGTGGAGGATTTATGTGTGTTTGAGTGTGTTGGGATGTTTGAGGTGTGTGTTATGGCAGGTGTTGTGCAGTGTGAATGTGTTAGTGTTGGGAGTGCTGGTGTTTGTGTGTATATGATGTGTTTGTTTGGGGGGGGTGGGATGTGCTGTGCTGGATTGTGTCTGTTATGGAGT
>NC_056746.1:686959466-686966966 GCF_019279795.1 Protopterus annectens
CTTACAGGCAATCTATGCTTGAGTGACAGTGACATGCCTGCTCAGCTGTGTTATGAATGCAACAGCTAGGAATCCACATCCTGTATGCACCACATGCCATGGATACCTCAACTACACTGCCACATTCAACAGAACATGCTTGGGTACAGGTTTCCAAGACAGACACTGACGATGTTATGTAATACATGTTGCATACATGTCAACTGGAGCACCTCACTGGCCCTCTGCAAGAGGCAACCAGATGATTGGATGTTGCATGTAACTCTCACCCTGAGGATCACCCCCGTGGCATTTGTTGATAGACGGCATGGTGGCAAATGGCAGGTGGCATGATACCACTGTACACACATCCCCTACTCTCCCCATCTCTCCATGGACTATATCCTGGTACACACCTATGAACACCTCCACCTATGGACCCCAGTACTGACAAATGTGTACTGTGCATTACTGAGAATAACAGTGTCTGTGTGTTTGTAGACCTGTAGTTGATAATACCCTGAGGCCATTCACAACCACCGCACCCCCACATTGCCATAGTTAGAGATGGCTGCTGCTGTAATGGGCATTACATGTACCTTGTTACACTCTTCACACTATGGGCTACCTGGAGCTTGCAGTGTCAGCGCAACACTGTTGTGCAAATGGGTTGATAGGCATGGGTTACCATCTGAGTTCTGGCAAGTGTGTGTATATGTGCAAGTGTGCACATTTGTAGGATACAGCATTCTGAGGCCACATTATTCTAACAGAATACAACTTGCCACACAGTATTAGGGCTAGTGATGTTACTGACCATAGGAGAGCCATGACAATGCATCACCCTACTATCCCTGTGGCATGTGCAATAGCTGCATATCCCTGTAGTAGCACTGTTGAGATAGACAAGGGGTTGAATTGCAGTCCTTGTCAATGTGTGATGATGGGTATGTCAGAGTTTTTTCATGGGTTTCAGTGAGTACAATATCCACTGTAGGGTGTGGATTCTGGGTATACTGTCTTTACACCATGGTACCCCCAGTACATGTTCCATGTTCCACTGTATGGGGACCACTGTCACCATTAACCATACAGATAACTGGTAGCACTATTCAGCCCAGTGATGCATGTGCTGTGTGCAACTTATCTGTAACAGAATGGACATACTGACAAGGTAGTTAGCACTGACAAGCTCAGGTCTCTCAGATGTGTGTAAGACTGCTAGGTGTTTGTCAATGTGTATATGACAGTATGTCACACTATGTATTGTTCATAAACACCCAGTACATCCCCAGTTACCATACTGTACAGGGCCTGGTGATGTTCTTCACTTATCATGTAACATGGAACATACCTCATCTTAAAAGCTGTGTGGTGTGTGCAATTAAGGTCATACACATCAGTACTAGGTAGGGGTTCTAGTCCTAGTGTTGCCAAGTAAGACTGTGTGCGTGTGTGTGTGTGTGTGTGTGTGTGTGTGTGTGTGTGTGTGTGTGTGTGTGTGTGTGTGTGTGTGTGTGTGTGTGTGTGTGTGTATGTGAAGTGATCTACTTCAGTTTGCAGAATATACATGTCCCAGGAGGTCATCTGTCCAAGAACTGCCTGGCAAATGCTAACATTTCACAGGTATCATCCTGTGGAAATTAATTCCATCACAACTAGTAGTAGATGTGTAAATGTCCTCTTCCCCACTGTATAGTTGTACAACGATACTGGGGTTAGTATATTTAGCTGGGTGTGGATCTTGTGGACACAGCCGCCATCATTGCAGTTATTGTTGAGTGTATCCCCAGCTTAGTTGGCTGCAATACTGTACAGTTCATGTTAACAGGTAAATAGTTGTCAGTCTCACTATCTGTGGTTCTACACCACCTCACACCCTCCAAACGGTAGGGCTGTGTCACCCACACCAGCGCACCTATGTTTACTGAGTTGAGGATTCCACGACATTGGGGAAGGGGACATATACCCTGCCAGTACCATCGTCAGTGACATTAAACTAGCAGACCGCTTATTTCCCAATGTGTTGTGCCTATTCTGTCTTGTTGGAATTACATAGGTTAAAATGGGATCCTTGCAAAAGTACATACATCCATGTGTACAGTATTCTCTGTGTATTGCATCAAAACCAAAGCCTCTGTGTGTGTTATACAGAAACACATAGTGTGTACCACCCAGTTCACTTACCATTGTCCACTGTAGAAGGGGTACTGACATCAGCCACCATGCATTCACTTGTATACACCTCCAGGCCTATCAGGCATGTGGCACATGCAGTAACTGTTATACAGGCATGTGACATGTTCAGCTGACCCCAAGATATGGCACAGTCAAGGTGTCACCACAGTGCCATACCCCTTGTAGGAAACAACAGCAGACCAACATCCTGCTGACACATGGACACCTACAACACAAATGGAATAATTATGGGACCACAATCACTCAGTGTTAATAACAGCTATAATGCATCACGGCTGGACAGCTACACTTCCTGACATGTAAGCATTAAACTTTAGTGCTGAAAACATGTTCATAGGTTCATAGGTAGGTATTAGGCTGTCAGCCCAAGGGCCTAAGTAAGTCTAATAGCTCCAAAATGAAAAAAGCCAGCACCCTGGAAAGTCAAATAAATAGATTTATTTAAACAATCTAAATCTATTTATTTGACTTTCCAGGGTGCTGGCTTTTTTCATTTTGGAGCTATCACACTTGCTTGCCTGGCACCAGCCTAACTTGCTAGCTACATCCTTACACCTAAGTAAGTCTAGCCAACAAGGTTTCCTGGCTTACACCCCCCAAGGAAGTTGTTTTCTTGTGCCACTGTTGAGAAGAGCCACAGAAGTGATCCCTGGGGTGTATTTCCTATTTCCCATCCACTCACCAAGATTTTTCTTGAGGAGTGCTAATGAGGAACTTTGTTTGACATAGATGGTTAGCTTGTTCCAGAGTATGAGAAGTCTCTGGGATAAAAATCTATCCCTCCAGCATGTTCTGTTTATTGTGGTGACAAGGTTTAGGTCCCTAGAGTGTGTAGCTCAGAGGGATTGGAATTTCTTTAGGTGTAGCATGTCCAACAGCTCTGGGTTTGACATAGCTTTATATGTTAGGCAGAGATCACCTCGGAGTAGGTGATATGCTATGGAGTAAAGCTGGAGTTTTTTGAGAAGGTCAGTGTAGGGCATCTGTTTGAAGCCAGTAATCCTCTTTGTGAGGTACTTCTGTGGCCTTTCCAGCTGCTGCAGATGTCTTGTGAGGTGCATTCTAAAAGGGGCGTTGTACTCTATAATGGGTCTAATGAGTGTCGAGTAGAGGGGAACAATGACCTCTTTTTTCCTGGATGAGAACCCCTTTGTGATGAGATGTGCCATGTAGAAGTACTTCCTGACTTCTGTGGCAATATGATTATCAAAGGAAAGACTATTGTCCACCTGGGTCCCACGTCTCTTATCACACATTCGGTGTTAAGTAGACTGCTGCCTATGTGGTAGTTGATGGGTACAGAGTTTTTACCAAAGGGGATGACAGTGCACTTTTTGGCATTGACCTTGACCCCATGGCTCTGACACCAGCCATCTGTCTCAGTGAGGCCTTTCTGTAGGATGTCCACATCATTTGAAGACTCAACTATGGATCCTAGTTTGCAATCATCTGGGAACTTCATTAGCCAGATGCCTTCTATGTTAGCCTGTACTTCAGAGAAGTAGATATCAAACAGGAGAGATCCCAGGACTGAACCCTGTGCTACTCCACTTGTCACTGGTTTGAAGTCAGATTTGGATTCTGCAACCTTTACAGTGTGGGTTCTGTCAGTGAACCAGTTGGCAACCCATCTTGTGACATAGGGATTTATACCTAGTTTAATGAGTTTAGCTATAATTCCAGAATGGGGGATGGTATCAAAAGCCTTGGCTAAGTCAAGATAGGCTGTGTGAACCACCTTACCCTCGTCTACGGCTTTGGTGACTGCCTCAAAGAAGTTGATCAGGTTCAGGAGGCATGATCTGCCTTTCACAAACCCAAACTGGGTGGGGTCCACAGTTTGGAGGTTACCAATATCTTTGTTTATGGGTTCCATGATGATACATTCCATAGCCTTGCAGACCAGGCTCATCAGGCTAATAGGGTGATAGTTCCCAGGATCAGTGGTGGCTCCCCCCTTTGTGGAGTGGGATAACTGTTGCTGTGTGCCATTCAGTGGGTACAGTGCCTGATGTGAGGCTATGGTTGAACATGGTGCTTAGGTGGAGAGCCAGTTCATTCTGAAGTTTGTGTAAAATGCAACCTGGGATGTTGTGAGGTCCCATGGATGCTGTGTTTTTAGCTTTAGAGAGTGCAGATTTTACCTGCATAGTTGTGATTACAGGGACTCTGCTTTATTCCTATATAGATATGGGCCATTTAGGGGGTAAAGTTAGCAATGAATCTATCAGCTAGGCTGTTGGCAATATCAGTTGGTTCTGTAATTTTTGTGCCGTTGTAGTGTAACTCAGAGCAGATCTGAGTGTTGCCAATGAGATTCTCGACATAACTATAGAATGCTTTGTGGTTGTCCTTAGAATCAGTGGCAAATTTGTTTTCATAGCTAGCTTTGAAGGATCATATAAGGGATCTCAGCTTGTTACTGAGGCTGACCAGGGAGCTCCTCCACTCATTGGATTTTACACTCTTTTGCAACAATTTCTTCCTACTGATATACAGTTTGTTTATGGCAGGGGACTACCAGATTGGCTTCCTTTATTTTGAGGATAGTGTCTTGGTTCTGTTTGGGATAGCATGATCCATGCACTCGTGTAAGTGCTTATAGAGTGCATTTGTGTAGGATTCAGCAGTCATAACTGTATTGTCCATCTGCATGGGTGTCATGATGTTCGCCACTTCTGTCTTATAACACCGGTCACTCATGTTGGTAATGACTAGGTTTAGGAAATTGTTGCCCCTGGTGGGGGTGTGGATAAGTTGATCCACGGCATTGGAATTTATGAATTCCAGAAAGCGTTGAGCGAAGGAATTGGTACATGAGCAGTTTTCAGTTAATGGTGGGGTAGTTGAAATCACCCATTATTAGGGTGTTTGGTTGAACCCTAATATTTTCCATTATATCAAGAAAAGAGGAGTGGGAATCCTGTGGCATGGTGGGGGATCTGTAGCAAGATACAACAATTTGTGTTACACAGCATTACATTGGTACACCATAGTACAGTTACCCTGTGCATCAGAACCATATTAGCCTGTCCCTGCATTGATGTTATGGATGACAGGGATGTGGCACAGGTATCATCATGTGCACAGGGTGTTTTGTTGGTTTGCAGGAGACCTAGGCTGAGCCATACGTTTGACATTATGCGTGTGTGTTAGGGGAATTCATTATTAATTGGGCTGTTGCGGTGTAGAGTGTGTAAATATGGGGTTGCCCTAGCTGTGTTGGTGATGTGTGTGTGTAGGCATGCACACAGTTCTGCCATGTGGCTGCCCTATACACAGGTTTGTTGGACAGCTGAAGACCGTACCTGGCAGGGTATGCAGTTCACCGTCTCCCGCCATGACACGAGAACTGTGCCTGTCAGAGGTTCAACGGGAACCACCAGGTGCAAGCCATGATATGGTACTCTCCCCTGATGATGTCATATGTCCATTGGATCCAGGTCCTCTTGGGAATGGCCAGGGCCATGTGCACATGGCCTGCTGTGTTGTGGTGTGGAGACCACCCTCCTCTGCCTTGCTGGGGCTGATACTGCCACTACGGGAGCAGCTCTGACTTCTTGCATGTCCATGTCAACCTCCAGCTGTTGGTGTTGCTGGCCTACATCCCTGTGGCCGTTGCACTACTCCCACCATATTCTCAAGCACAGACATTCCACAGTCGAGGATTCCCACCATCTCACCCAACCTTCTATCCATGACCTCTGCAAAATAACGGTGGGCACCTGCAAGATCACGGATGTTGTCAATAACAGCAGAAGGAGTAGCCCTGTGCAGCCACAGACCCTGTCTGGTATACCATTCCATACATGAACGGGCCTCCATGATGGCCTGAAACATGCGTCTGGTGGCACCAGATATGGCACTTCTGCCAGGGGCATAATGACCAGCAGCCCTCCTATGAGCACCCCTGTACATCTGCCTGTGTGGTACCCCACCAGACATCTGGCTATGGCTGCTGTGTCCAGACACGTGCCTTAGATATCATACTATCTTGTCCCATGCCACCACCCGCCAACTGTTCCTCATCTATGGCGACTGGTGATTGGGTATTTATAGGCAATGTGACTTTGTGCAGGGATGGGGTGGATAACAGTGGGATGTCAAATGATGGTGCAGCTTCAGCCCCTGACAACCCTGCCTGTGCCTCAACACACCTATGTCTGTTTGGGGACTAACAACAGTTTGCCTATAGGAGGAACGCTGACCCACCTTGCCATCTGTGAGGGGAAAACAAGAAATGCACTTTAAGACCTGTATATCATTGCTTAACATTACATACACACACACACACACACACACACACACACACACACACACACACACACACACACACACACACACACACACAAACACACACACACTTACATGTGAGGTTGCACAAAGATATTACACACAGACCTCTCATTACCCATCTGTCAACATGCAACAGCATGCAGCTATAGTCAATCCCTGTTACCAACATTATACATCTCTGTGATGCATGGGTTGTGTTAGTAGGGGATGCCCTTTCCCCTGGAACACACTGCACCAATGTACACAGTATTGCTGTGCATCTGTTCACTACCCTGGCATGTACTGTGCACCATACCTCACAGGTACACACGCCATTACTGAATGTATATATGTGTGTCAGTTATGTTTGCTCTGCTGCTCACAGCCCCTATGTGTTTGTCCGACACATATCTGGGATGATATGTGGACAGGTGGCATTAGTGAATGCCTGATGTTGGATTTACAGATCTCATCATCAGGGGTGCATGTATTGCCAATAAAATACAATTACACTGACAACCTTCAATCCTTTCTGTGGCTATAAGGAGTGTACACACCCTTATTGAAATGGCACACTCTTCCTCGGTATGCCATGGGGCCACATTACTGCATATGTTAACATTACACGAACCTGATATGTGACATATGACCTGTGCAATCAAATACAGTATCAAACAAATGTGTTAGATATGCAGATGCTAAATGAGATGCATACAATTTATGTGTGCATAAGTGTGCACACCCTTATCATGATGGTTTGTTGCACCAACTGTTAAGTGTACTACAGCAGTCACTATTCCTGGAAGGGGTATACTAGCATGGGCCATCTGCATTTGCCAGTATTTGGTCAGTCTGCCCTACAAATGTCCCTTAAATCTGTATGATTGAAAGGTCAACTCATGGGCACAGCTCTTAGAGGTCACACAGTGCCATCACTATTGCTGTGGCATCAGGGTTATGTCTGCCACAATTCATGACCTTGACTGTATGCAGATACAGCCATTCTTAGCAAGCTTTGGATGTCTGCTTCAGTTCACTGTTGTTTTT
>NC_056746.1:686971966-686994466 GCF_019279795.1 Protopterus annectens
ACTTTCAGTGCATAACAACAATATTGCAAATATGGTCCTGTGTTCCAGCCTCTGTCCTCCACCTATACATCAGGCTTGGTCCATGTCATGCAGTAAGAGGTTGTTAAGTAGTGGCCTATCATTATGTAGTGCTGGCATTCCTGCCATCATTCCAGTGATGTTTTGGACTCCCACACATATTGTGGGATAGGGTCCATATATATGTGGGCTACAGATGGACAAAACGTATGTGACCTTGTAGAGTCCAGAGGTCAGTGTATGTAACACTGTTATATGCCCTTGTAAGTCATTCTATGATGGAGGGGTAGGCACCATTTATAACCCAGGCTGTTGCAACATGTGAGGGATATCAGTAGTAAGGCACATTAAGGTATATGGCTGTACATTTTTGTACATTTCACTGTGGGAACAGTGGTGGGCTAGTGCTTACTGTCTTAAAGACAGTTATGTTTGTCAGCGTGATAGTGATGTTTTAAGTTAAGCATTGTTATGTAACAGATACATTTTCATTGTGACAACTGAATTCCTTTCCCCCTAGGGGTTGAGTACAGAGTGTAATTGGAGGCTACTGAACTACATCTGTATTAATTAGTGTTGATTGATTCTTATCTTCCAGGCCAGTGTTTCTTTACTGTTGTACTACTTGAAGGCCTTGGCCTGGACAGCAACATATGTTATGCTTTCAGATTACTGTGTAAAATGTTTTGCTTAAGAGTTGCATTACTTAGTCAGTATGTATTTCAAACATCTAAATGGTATATGAAATGGCATATACAACAGAAATAGTACACAAATAAACATTTCTATGTATGCAAACCTGTGTGTGGTGTCATATCCTTTGACTTCTCTGTGGGTATATGTTTCATGCAATAATTGTCTTTTGTATGAGAGAATCAAACACTGTCCATTTTAAAAGGTGGCAACTGTAGGAATACTGGCTGTTCAATATGCTGTGCACCCACTAAATATGTATCTTCCTATACATATCTATACTTAGTAATATATATGCGTATATGTGTGTGTATATGTATCATTGGAATGTGTACTGCTTCCACATTGTACATTCCCTATGGTAGGCAGACTGTTCTGCATGATATCTTATTGATATCATCCTGACATCGTACAGCTGAGATGGATTACTGTTAACTTTTTGTGGCTGTGTTGTGTAGGGTCCTGGGTATGAGACTTGCAAGTGTTGGTATTGTGTTGCAAGGCAGATCTGTTCAGATGTGGAGGAAGGGATGATATCAATAATTACAAGAGGTACTTAATTTGGGTCCCCTCACCCCCATTAATGGTGCCTTTGGTCATATATTTATTTGTCGTGTTCTTTGATATATATATATATATATATATATATATATATATATATATATATATATATATTTATATATCTTTTTACATATATATAACCACAATATCAAACCGCAAGTTAACCGAGCATTAAAAACCACAACATTCACAATATTGCATTTCCATAGTTGGCCACATCATGTTTACTAAGATAAAATGTCAGTAGATTCCCTTATCCTGTATAGGAAACCAACATACATGTGGAATAGATACTAAGCTAAGGGTTAGATGTAGGGTTAAGTGAAGTGCATATATAGTAATATTTTTATGTAGCTCAATAGAAACCTGTTTAAGTTGTATGTTGTGTTGAAAAGCAGGCTTGTGTGCAAACAGTGCTCAAGAGGAATGAGTACTCTGTGGGTGAATTCCTTCGAGTGATAGCTCTACTGTTGAAAGTATAACATACAGTTGACGGTTTGAACGTACTACATAAATTCAACTTTTTCAGTACTTGGGTGTTGTTTGTTCACATTCACATACATTCGTCTGATATGCACATTTAATTAGCACAGGAGATACATGGGTGAAGTGTTCACATGGGTGAAATATAGATTACTTTGTTTCTGTAGACAGTACACAGCAGGAGGTGAGTTGGCCAACTATGGAAATTCGATATTTTGAATTTTGCACTTTTTCACGTTCGATGTTCTTGCAGTTCGATATTTCAGTGTTGACCTGTAGGGATTCGAGTATCTGAACATTCAAAATAATGATATAGACCCATATATATATATATATATATATATATATATATATATATATATATATGTATGTATGTATACATCTACACTATAAATACATTCCTCCTACTGTTGAATGACTGTGCTGGATGATATGTTTGAGAAAACATTGCACTTCTTTAAATCTGAAATGGCTTAGTGGTAGCTCACTTTGGCAACAGTGTGTAGAGGCCTGTGTTTGAGACTTGCCAGGGATGCTTATTTTGTTGTTAAGGTACTTTAAAGCAGTTGCAAGTGGGTTTGCGCTGAATTACGTGACACTTACGGCTGCTTAAACCCTCGCTAATTTCAAATAAAGAAAAGAAAAAATGGGGAAAGGAAAGTCGTGAAATTGTGGCATGCAGGTGGACATACAACAGGAGAAACAAGTAGGGATGTGCAGGACAGGTGTAGAAAAGGACCATAGCTCTGCAGTTCTTTGGCAGCAACAGCTGCTTTCAATGTGGGCAATTTAGAATTTGGAGTCTCACACTCTACAGGGAGGTGTGTGGGCATCATACAATACAGATGATTGGTAGGGTTAGATTGTGTGTTGGGTACATGTCTCTGGGTGAAATGCAGAGCTATGTATGGGGCATGTTTTTTTTTGTGGGGCAGATGCTTTTTTTTTTAAGGTGACAGTGGGATGTTAAGGAAGTATTATTGGTAAGTGTGGTGAGGTAGATTTGGTAGGAGAGGTTGCATTTGCAGACAGACAAGACAGACAAGACAGCAGACAAGAGAGGTGTATGACACATGGGGGGTAGACACCTTGATGGGGAGGGTCGTTGGGAATCTGAGGCTCATGAGCCCCCCAGATAGCAGTGGCACTGATGTCCCCACCCAATGGCAGTCACCACTACTCCTTCACATTTCCGAAGGTGGCTGTGCTGGGGCTGAGCTCGACGGACCACCTGCCCCTCTAGCTGCAACAGCCTGCCCTCCACCTGGTGCTGGTGGTCATCCAGCTGCATCTGGAGGACACTGCACACCATGCCACAGATCTCGTCCTGCATGACAATGTCCTCATTGCACCCACTTGCAGGGGGGGCAAGCCCCATCCCCTGCAGCAGTTCCACCTGAGAGTGGTGGAGGATCAACAGATGAGGGAGGTCTGGGTTGGGTCCCAGACGTGCTGGGACCCATTGCCTCGGCCAGGTGGGGTGGGAGAGGTGGATCCGCTGGGATCTGCCTTCCCATATGTGCTATGGTGTGGAAATTAACAATGAATATTGGTTAGTCATGCACAACAAATTACAACATTAGTCAAAATAGCATTCGTGGATATTCCCATTAACCCAAAACAGTGCAATTAAAACAGTACCATAGCAAAGAGAAGCCATGCATATATGGAATGGCATTCATGGTTGCAACAGGGTTGCAACAGCATGCCAGTTAGTGGTATGTCAGGCAGGCAATAAGCTGATTATTCAACAGGGGATATTAGTATGCACACAGTTTAAACAATGATAAACCAAATGTAACAATGGTCCCAACAGTAGAGGTTTGTTTAGGAACATACCCATGTTGGTTTCAATGTGGTGGTTGGATCAGCTGAGTGGCAAGGGAAGGGAACAGATTCAATTGACAACTGCTATCAAGTATATTTGTCAGTACACTACTATTCACTACTCTACATTCTGACCACACTTATACTCTACTTGGGGCCATGGGACTGCTACAGCACACCAACAGCTGTAGATATCAACAGGAATTGTACGCTTATTTTAGTTATACACATCAGACCTGTTTCTGTACCAGTTTCTTTACCTGTGGGCCTGTCCAGATGAACTGTGTGCACATTACATTGCTGTTTCTACACATATTTCAGATTCACATATTAGTTGCAGGCCCTGTAGTGTGTGTTGCGTCTTTCACATACATTTACTGGGACATTCTCTGTGTGCAGGTTTCTTGTCAACTGGGAAAACTATCCGTGACAGCGTGTTACTTGAGGGGCTTGTCTGGGCCAGACTAAAGAGTGTGGATGTCTAGCTTGCATCTATTTGTAGGACTAGGGCTGATCAACACAGCAATTGTACACCTTTCATAGTTATAGACATCATACTAGTATTTCTATTAAGATTGCAGCTTAAAACTGTAGAACAAGACTGAGATGTTAGTGGCAGTCCCTGGATTCAAACCGTGATGTTTTTGAAAAATTTAACTACAGGCCTAGCCCTTATCAGACTGAACTACTGGGGAAGTGTTGTGGCCTAGCCCTTATCAGACTGAGCTACTGGGGAAGTGTTATGTTTTGCTTGTGACATTTCTATCTTGTACATATTTTTGTGCACAGTACTTTTATTATCACATGTTGCATTATTTGTTTCCCATTTTCAGTACATTTTATGCATACACAGCAGATATTGGTGTCACTGTTTGTGAAACGTGCACATTAGCTGGATTGCACATTTGACTGTTTTACAACTACATATTGCAGAGTACACAGTGTAGGTTTTAGGTCTGCACCTGTTAGCCTTATACATTTTCAGTACATTCACAGCTACATACAGCTGAAATTGAAATGTTAACACAGAACAATGCTGACAGACAAACAAGTAAACACATTCTGATGGGAATATGTACTGTTTCTTTTTTCCAGTTATTTGACATGCCTATTCTAAAGTATGCAGGCAAGCAGTGCTAAATCAGTTCACCTCAGTTAATGCATTCTGCAGGACATACACATTTCTATTTATCAGGTACAAGTGAGATTATGCACACCAGTGTTTGGGATCACCTTTATTAGTTTTGGCATACATATCTGTGTAGAACTCAGAACTCCACAATTACTATTCCTGCATGATCTGCACAGGGGAATGCTCTTCATTTCTAACTGTTACAGTAGCCCTGACATGGCACTTTTTTGGCAGGTAGACACACTCATACATATTCTAATATTCCTCTCCTGCATATTATACCTTGTTTGCTACTGATATCTGTCTTACACAGCAGCTGGGAATACTCCATTGTAACACTGGCAGCCTGACACAGGCATCTATTCCTGACTTTTACAGCACAATTATATATACAAGCAGTACTACCATTACTATAATTTTGATTTCTTACTGCTAATAGTAGGGGGTATTCTGTACTCACCATACTGCCAATGAAGCCGTGTCAGTCACTGTGCATGAGCCTGTACATTCTGGGACCTCTCCACAGCAACTGTATGGAGAGACATCACACATTAATCACACCTGCACAGTCACAAGTTAAACTTTTTCCATAGTTAGAGATTCATAAGACTGCTTGCTTAAAGACAGCTGGGGCATCCTGCACTCTAACTTCTTGGATCCACTGGTCCTAGAGTGTACCCCTCTTCTGCTTCAGGTCATTATGGTGAAGACGTACCTGCTCACCATTCTGGGGTATGCCAGTGGCACTGGTGAGATCATGTGTACTGCAAGCCCTGGTACTGGCCCTGCAGCTGCCTGCCATCATCGTTTTTAACTAGGAGCCCAACCATGACTCTGGACTTTTGGATGCCCCAATGTTGCACTTGGAAGCGCATACCTTCTCCAACACCAGCCATTTTCATCCTGCTGTGTGCATTCCCAAATGGTTATGGCTGTATTCCCACCTGTGTGGTTTAAATAGGGCTGTTTTCCCACACTTTTTCATGATTGGCCAGTTTTAATATGCTGCACTATGCTTAGCTTCATGCAAATCCCCATAGCAATGCTTACACCAGCTAAGCAGAGCTGAATGCAGGTAAGCAATGCTTACACTAGCAAAGCATTGCTTAAAATTTTTTTTCATTAAAGTTATTAATTGTTTTTTACATTTATATTTGAATTATTCCCACCTCTACTGTGCTATACATGAGTCATATGATTGACATGTATCATTCACATTCCTTAAAAGATTATTAAATAATTTGCCAGAGGGGGGATTCGAATCGAACATGTTCTACATACTATACCATGGCAGTACCCATATGCTACAGCAGCTTGATGATGTTTTCTATCACAGTAGCAGTTATCTATCATTTTAGGATTTCAGCCAGTCTAAGCATAGCAATGTGCCATGCAAACAAGCTGCACGGCGCTTAAACTTTGGATTTATTTCATGAAAAAAATATTATTACATTTCTTTATTTTTTATTCTTTTTCTCTTGCCCTGCTACTTCCCTGTATGTAGGGCAATAGTGCATCCATTTGGGGGTGTGCACTTGAAGGCTGCTGCCTTCTATAGATGTTTGCGGTCATTTTTTTTTCAGTGTCCGTGGACACTGAAATGTTAGCTATTTACATTTCAGTGTCTGCAGACACTTGTTTACTATATAATATTAGAGCCACGGTCTGATATTATATAGTTTGGCACTCATCCATGTCAGAAAGTGCCGTACAGCACTTTCAGAGCAAAGGGGCCATGTTTCAGGTGCTGGGACTGCCGACTCATGCCCCCTGTGCTCATTCCTGGTTCATGTCGATTTAGTTTAGATAGCACCATGCCTTCATGCATATGCAAGGTGCACTGCTATACTAAACAGACACGAACCACTCCGTGCACGGATAGCCTTATTCTTGCATGGAGCTTCGTGATTCCAGGGGTCTGTTTTACTATAAGTAATCACAATGCTAATTTTTCAAAATTATATATTATATTATGTGTTTAGTTATGAAATTTAGCTGCAGGGTATATCAAATTTCCACACTTTGAATGCTAAATGCATTTTTTTATTTTATTTTCAAAAGCAAAATAAATGTATATATCAGTGATAGTACATGAAAGCTAATAACTAGTCAAACCTTTTCCATCTAATTCAAAGCCCAGCTATCTACAGATAAATCAATTGCATCACAGTTAAGGATACAAGTAATATTGATTCATTAGAGATATAGTAAACAAGTCATATTGTAATAGCCAAAAAATATAGAAATAGATCTAGTAAGATTTTATGTTATATGCTCAGTTATTAGCCTTTTAGAAACAAGAAAAGAAAGGTATTATGACAAAGCATCATTAACATTCTATCATGTTTTTACATCATTAAAACATCTTCAAAAAAGGATAAGACAAACAGGAAAAGGAAAGCAAGACTGCTACTTCATTTAAGTATAAGCAGAAGAAAATGAAGTCAGCTAATGGGTATTTTATGGGTATTGATGCAGACTAATGAACTGTTTCACAAATTTAGGAAGAATAGCTCATAAATGAAGACTTACAGAATAATATTAAAATACAAAATATAATTTTTGCAGCAAGCAAGGGGGTTTCTTTGACAGAATGCACATCATAAGATATATTCTCATCAAATGGAAGAAGGATAGCAACAGATACCCAAAAGTCTGATAAGTATGTTTGAGACTGTTAGAGTAATAAAGTCTAGAAATAAGAAAACCATGGCAACAGACAAAAGGTGGGGAAACTGAGAGACTACATTTAGCAACACTAAGAGATGATCTCATATGAGATACATTATCAGTACCTTATCTTCAGGATTTTCATATAATTTTCTAAACCACCATAAAAACACATAGATGATCAGAAAGAGAAAAGGATGAGGTACTATAGCATTTAAATGGATGTGAAACAATGCATTTGCACATGGCTCTGTTTTTACTGATAACCAACAGCATAAAAAATATGAGAAGATGTAAAAATAGAGAATCTGCACATGATGCATTCAAAAGATTACATGTGGATGTTCCAAGCAGCAAATGTACCAGAAGGGACAGAATAATTGCAGATGATACTATAGACTTCTGTATTAAGAATGCTGCTTATATTAGAAAATAAATATCTTATGTGTGACAAAGCACAGTATAACTAGCACAGTGTCTGACAGACTAAAAATAATAAAGTTAAGAAGAAGATATCTGGATGACCAGAGAAATGAGATAAAAGTAATATGTACATGGAAAATAACGTAGTAGGATGCATTAAATATGCATGACAGTAACTAGACAACTCATTATTAGGGAAAATAAAAAAGAATATGAAGTCTGTCATTTTTTCTTATTTATTTTATTTGTCTATCTTTGTTTATGTTTATACACAACCAGTAGTTACATTTATACATTCGAAGATTTTACAGAAGTGGAAGTTACTGAAGAGAAAGTCCATGTGCAACTTAATGGATTGTACAGAAAGCAGTTATATATAAAAATTCTTCTGTCATTCAGTGAGAAGGTTCATGTTTAAGGATAGTATTTGGAGAATATCATGCGGTAAATACAAAGTTTCAACCTTGAGATGAGCATACACAGGGCCAGGATTGGTTAAGATGTTGTTTAAGTGGGTCTGTATTAGGTAATTAAAACATCAGGTAATCAAATACCTAAAGCTCAACACCTAAAGAGAAAAAGCTGTAAACATCGAATGGCCACTTCCGCAAATTTTTCCTAGAGAAAAAAATGTGCTTGGTCAATATTGGGAATTTGCCCTTTTCTCCACTGTAGATCGATCTTGGAGTTGGTATATTTAGTTAGGGAGGGTGTGGGGTCAAAACCCCCCACTCAATTAGGGTTTGAAATTTTTTTTTCTCCAACCAATTAAATTTTTTCCCTATGAAAAAATTTGTGGAAGTGTCCATTCGATGTTTACAGCTTTTGCTGTTTACATGTCAAGCTTTAGTTATTCTATTACCTTAAGCTTTGACTATATAATATAGACCTGTTTAAGCAGTGGTTTAAAACTACTGAGATTGGCAGAGAGTTTTATTTGTGTGGGGATAGTATTCCTGAGTTTATCAACATACTGGAAGTAAATTGAGCCTCCAGCAACATTATCTGACTTATTTGTTAGTAATAAGAAATGCATTTGTTACTAGAGTGGAGGTCCCTTGCTGGACAGTAGGTCAGTAATAAGTTACATAGTGCAGAGTGTTTTACTGGACAAAGAATTTGTGAGTGCTGTGGTTAATTGTGAATATGCTAAGTAGTTTTGTAGTTCAAGTCAGTTTAATTGCTTTAAGCTATGACAATGGTGGGTCTTATGGGGCAGACTGGTGGTGAAAAAAAGGGTTGGGAGGGTGGCTTAATGGCTAAGGTGTTTGCCTTACAAACACAAGGTTCAGGGTTTGAGTCTCACAAGGAATAATTGGCTAGGCTTAAAATGGCTCGGAAGGGCAGTTAGCTTAGTACTAAACTATGAACTATGAAATGTATTTTATTGTAGCAGGAGGCAAATTTCTCTCTTTGAGTATTGTTTAAGTTTATTAGGATTGGAGCAGCATATTAGAGAGCTGGCAGTAAGAAGGTGGTGGCTAGAGTTTTTTCTTGTAGTATCTGTAAAGAATCCATTGATCCTATACAGGGACCCTATTTTCTGGTGAGTAGATGTAATTGTTTGCCATATATGCTGGTCATATATGAGAATGTCATCTATTATAATGCCTAGAAGTTTACTGTGAGTTACAGGTTCAATGACAGTATTATTTGGCAACTTCATGGTAAAAAATTGCTTTTGATTTTGGTAATTTTTTGAGTTAAAAAGCATTAACTTAGTTTTCTTGGGGTTGGGTAGGAGGTTTGATTCTTTGAGCCAGGTTTCTACAGAGGAGAAAAAAAATGGGTAATGTCTTAGAGCTTATTTATTGCTGAGGCTGCACATATTAATGTTGAGTTGGCTGCATAACTGAACTAAACTAGCATGATAGGTGGAGGTGTGGAGGTCATTAATAAATATATTAAATAGGAAAGGACCAGGATAGAACCCTGAGAGACACCTGTAGTAAATGGCTAAAAAAATAAGTAGGTTTGTTGCCATTTAATGGTTTTTTGCCTTCTAGATAGATAACTAAGAAATCACAACAAGGAGTATTGTGAAGATTTTATTCAGGAGAGCAGAATGAGCAGTTGCTGGTGCAGAGTGGAGGAGAGGTGTTGACTACAACTCTTAGCTGAGATATATAAGTATCCTGTTTTTTTTGATTATTTGTATTGATTATTGTTTCTAGCAATTTATATATAGCACTTTTTATTGCCTGCTGCATAGTTTATGAGTATATTTTTATTGCTATTAACTAATCTGCATGGGTAACTGATTTGTTTGCAGTTAAAAAAGCATTCTGTACAGTCTCATTGTTTCTTTATCTGTTTAAAAACTTTCCTTTTGTGGCTTTCTGTGGTGCCTACTGTCTGTAGGCTAATTGCTTTAGCATTGTCCTAGTTTAGAATTGCTGGCTCTGGGCTTGTTTGTTTATACAATGATTTTTCAAAGCACATGAACAGGCCATCTTGAATTAGCTGAAGCCTTTCTTTACCCTGGCTAGATTGTGTTAATTGGCTGCTGGCTAGTGGGGGCTGGTTCTTTTGTGTTTTTGTAAAAAAAAAAAAAAAAAGTTGTCTAATTTTGTATCTTCTGGTATTTATGCCCTAATTTTGAGAGGGTTTCTGTCTATACACACTGAGCAGAGTGGAGGAGAGGTGTTGACTACAACTCTTAGCTGAAATATATAAGTATCCTGTTTTTTTTTTCGATTATTTATATTGATTATTGTTTCTAGCAATTTATATATATAGCACTCTTTAGTGCCTGCTGCATAGTTTGTGAGTGTATTTTTATTGCTATTAACTAATCTGCATGGGTAACTGATATGTTTGCAGTTAAAAAAACATTCTGTAGAGTCTCATTGCTCCTTTATTTGTTTAAAAACTTTCATTTTTGGCTTTCTGTAGTGCTTACTGTCTGTAGGCTAATAGCTTTAGTATTGTCCCCACCCTCCCTGTTGGTGTCTTGCTGTTATACTTGGTGGCTTTGCAGTTACCCGCCCCTACTGTAAATCTGATCTGGGACACTCCTCCCAGTCTAGTGTCATTAGCTCATTCTACCTAATACAGAGAGAACATTTGATAAGGCCTTATGTTGCTCCTTTTTCCCTTTCAAAAAAAAATTGCCTGCATCTCCTTATGTTCTGACTGTGCTTCTCAAACATTTTGGAAATATAGAGTATATTTCAGAGCATTTATTGTAACTGTACTTGCCTTAATATTGCTACAACTCAAGTGCTCTAGGTTGCACTGCATCTGAAGTTAGACTTTTCTGTATATGTAGACTAGTTACTTATTCTGCTGTGTTACTGCCTCTTAAATCATTTTTCAGTTGTGCACTTGTCTTGCTTCATTTAAAAAGTTTTAAATTGCTAATTTTGTAGAGTTTTAATTGCATTTACTGTTTAGGACTACACACTCAAGTATGTTAGCCTTTTCTGTGTTTATTTACTGTATTATTGCATTGTTTAGCCTGTTTCAACAAAAAAAAAACTATCTTGTTTGCTCATTTCCCACCTTTTCTAGCCAGTCCATATCCCATACTTTGTTTGTCTCAGGACTTTATTTTCTGTGCTCAGAGCTATCCAGACCTTGCTGTGGTAGAGGGAAGTCCTACTGCTTACCAGTGGGACTGGTGAGCATTGTACTGCCTATCTAACACTAGAGAAGTGGTTTCCAGCTCCGAAAATGTAGTTTTATTTGCCTTTTTGGGCTTATTTATATCCCTTTCAACTTTCTGGCTTAAAAATGCGTGTGTTTGCACATTTTTCACATCATGCAACACTGCGAGGCTACAGTTAAACTATTCCAGGTGTCAGAAAGTCTGCTCTTCAAATTTTCCCTTAGAACTAGCTGGTTTCTCAGTAGTAGCAGTAAAATCTGAACCCCTGTTCTAGAACCTGCTGGAAAGCACTAGGAAGCCTGGAACTGATTCAAGTTCACAGCTCTCCTTGTCAATAAGGAGAAATTAATCATAGGCACTAAACAGCCTATAATTGCAAAGTACCTTGCAAAGGTAAGGGAAAACAGCTCTTAAACTTTACAAAAAAGCACCTAAACAGGCATGTCCAAGGGTCAACTTCCGGTGATTTCTCCTGTCCACCTGGTGAACCTGGACATACTGGGGAAATGCAGCAACTGCCTTGTCTACACAGACAATCCTCTCCTCCTACCACCCAACACTTCAACCTGCGAGAGATGCACTTACATAGCCAAACTGGAAGCAAAGCTCTCTCCAGCCAAGATTGTGCTAGACAGTCAAGAGGAGAAGGTTAACACCTGCATTACACCTCAAGCAACTCATAGCCCTTCAAAACCCACACCATCAACACCCACACATAGCAACACTAAACCCACATATGTGGAGGCCCTTAACATTAACCTGCCCAAGCAACAAGGACCTCCAAAGCCAAAATGCAAACAAACACCAGTCACAACCAAAGTGACACATAGCTCACAATACCAGTGTGCCACCCAACAACAGCCCCAAAGGCAAGACAATGTACCCAACACTTTAGTCATAGGTGACTCTATAGTCAGGCACACTGATGTCCCACTCACCAGGCTGAACAAGGAGAAAATTACAGTCAGCTGCCTGTCGGGTGCCAGGATCCGCCACATAACGCATGCACTCAAGTCACTCCACAACAAGTACAAATACGACTCTGTTATTTCCATGCTGGAGTGAATGACTGGAGACGTACCTCCCTGGACTACATGAAAAGAGACATGGAAGAGCTCTTGGATCATGTGACCCAGGCAGGTATGACCCTAGCCCTGAGTAGCATCCTGCCTTCACCTAGAATGATACCCAAGTATAAATACAAAATGATTGACTTCAACAATTGGCTAAGCTTCTGATGTCATTCAAAGGGGATCCAGTATTTGTCTGCCTGGGAAGACATGATCGACAAACCACGATGCTTTGCCAGAGATGGTCTGCACCTGTCAGCCCTGGGATTCAGGTTACTGGCTAAAGCTCTTGCCACCCCTATAGTGCCTTTATTAGGCAAGGTTCAAAGGACAAAACCACCACCATAACAGATACAAGCATGCAAAATCTGAAGGTAATGCTATTATTCAATGCTAGAAGCCTAAACCTCAAAATGCACTCTCTAAAGGCACTCCTACCTAAAAATGAACATCATTATCTGTGCAATAACTGAAACCTGGTTCAATGCTCCAGATAGCACCCCTGCAATACCAGGTTACAATTCTTACCACAATTTTCAGCCACAAAACCAAGACTGAAACACTAAAGGTGGAGGAGTGTCCATATTCACCAAGGATATTCACACCTCCCGGCTAGTTGCCCAACACAATGCATCTGAAATTCTCCAGGTGCAACTAATACTAGGTAAGACTGCAATCCAAATTGTAGCTTGCTACAGATCCCCCACTATGGCCCAAGATTCTCACTACACCTTTATAAACATACTGGAAAATATTAAGATATAACTAAACACCCTAATACTGGATGATTTCAACTAACCTGCCATTAATTGGGAAAACTACTTGGGTACCAACTCCTTTTCCCAACTGTTCTTGGAATTCATAAATTTCAACACCCTGGATCAACTAATCCATTGTCCCACCAGGGGCTCCAATATCCTAGACCTGGTCATTACCAACATGGAAGACAGAAGCTCCACACCAGTGGTCACCCCCTCATTGGTTAGGTCTGACCATAAGCAAATCACCTTTGACATCCACATCCCACCCCCAACCCCCAGTAAGGAAACCTCCTCAAAAAACTTCTCCAAAGCCAACTTCATGCTACTGAAGTCAGAAGTGACAAACTTCACAACGCCCACGCAGACTGGCTCTGGAAGTTCGACAGCAGAATCCTACACTAAGGCACTGTACAAGCAAATCCACTCGTGCATGAATCGTGCCATCCCAAATAGAACCAAGATGCTCTTCTCCAAAAAAAGGAAGCCAATCTGGTGGTCCCCTGCTATAAACAAACTATACAACAGAAGGAAGAAACTGTTGCAGAAAAGAGGAAAATCCCAGGATGCAAAAAGCTCCCTCACCAGCCTCAGTAAGAAGCTGAGATCCCTCATAAAATCCTCAAATGCTAGTTACAAAAATAAAATTGCCAAAGATTCCAAAGACAACCACAAGGCATTCTATAGTTATGTCAATAATCTAAATGGCAATGCTCACATCTGCTCTGAGCTACAACAGAATGGCATTAAATATACTGATCCCAAGGATATTGCCAATATCCTGGCAGATCAATTTAGTGCCAACTTCACCCCCCTCTCACCCCCTAAAGGGCCCATCTCAATACCAAAAGATTGCCAAATTCTGATAATCATGGCCATACAGGTAGAAACTGCACTCTCCAAAACTAAGAGTATAGCATCCATGGGACCAGATGACATCCCAGGCTGTGTACTACATGAAATACAAAATGAACTGGCACCTCACCTAAGTGTCATGTTTAATCATAGCCTCACCTCAGGCTATGTGCCCACTGTGTGGCGCACAGCTACAATTATCCCGCTCCACAAGGGAGGATCCACCTTGGATCCCAGGAACTACTGTCCCATCGGTCTGACAAGCCTGATCTGCAAGGGCACATAACGCATTATCATGGAACTTATAAACAAAGACATTGGCAACCTTTGAACACTGGACCCCACCCAGTTTGGGTTTGTGAATGGCCGATCTTGTCTCCTAAATCTAATTGACTTCTTCAAATCAGTCTCCAGAGCTGTGGACGAGGGTAAGGTGGTCCACACAGCCTATCTGGACCTTGCCAAGACCTTCAACACCATCCCCCACTCTGGAATCATAGATAAACTTACTAAGCTGGGCATAAATCCCTACGTCACTCGATGGGTTGCCAGCTGGCTTACTGACAGAACCCAGACTGTAAAAGAAGCCAACTCCAAATCCAGCTCCAGACAAGTGACAAGTGGAATACCTCAGGGTTTAGTCCACTCTTGTTTGGCATCTACTTCTCTGAAGTACAGGCCAACACTAAGGGACTCTGGCTAACAAAGTTCTCAGATGACTGCAAACTGGGAGCCATTATTGAATCCCCAAATTATGTGGATATTCTACAGAAAGGCCTTACAGAAACAGATGCCTGGTGCCAGAGCCATGGGCTCAAGCTTAATGCCAAGAAATGTATAGCTATTCCCTTTGGAAAAAAAAACATGTACCCATGAATTACCACATAGGTGGCAGGACACTAAACATCGAAAGTGTGATGAGAGACTTAGGGACACAGGTGGTCAGTGGTCTCACTTTCTATAACCACAACACCACAACAGTCAGGAAATCCTTCTATGCGGCACACCTCATCACTAAGGGATTTTCATCCAGAATAAAGGAGGTCATTGTCCCACTGTACTCATCCCTCATTAGACCCATTATAGAGTATAATGCCCCATTTGGTATGTACCTCACAAGACATCTGCAACAGCTGAAAAGGCCACAGAAATACCTCAGTAAAAGAATCACAGGCCTAAAGCAGATGCCATATGCTGACCATCTAAAAAACTCCAGCTATACTCTGTGGCATATCGTCTACTCAGATGTGATCTCTGCTTAACATACAAGGCCATGTCAAACCCTGAGCTGTTGGACATGCTCCACTTAAAGAAATCCCAATCCCTCAGAGCCTCATGCTCCAGGAATCTAATCCTTGTCATCACAATGAACAAAACATGCTGAAGGGATAGGTTCCTGACCCAGAGACTCCCCATACTCTGGAATAGACTGCCCACACATGCCAAGCAGAGCGCCTCATTGGCCCTCTTCAAAAGGAACCTTGATGATTGGATGGGAGGTAGGAAATTCACCCCGGGGACCATGTCAGTCGACCTGCTAGGCAGGGGTCCAGAGAAGTAAATATTGTGGGAAGAAATATCCAGGGAATTGTTATGACTAGGCTTGCAAAGGCCCTAGGGCCAATAGCCTAGTACCAACCTATGAACCAATGAACTTATGAGACAGTATCAAATGCCTTTGACAAGTCTGAAAACATGGTGGACACCAGCAGACCATTGTTTCTATGTTGTTTGATTATATTGGTAAGATGGAATAGAGCAGTAGTGGTACTGTGCATGGGCCAAAAAGCCATGCTGTGTTTCTGAGAACAGGTTATTTGAGGTTAGGTATTACGGCACCTGCATATAGATGCATTTCTCTTATATTTTGAAGAGGGGTAGAGAATTGCTTTCAGTCTGTGGTTATTAAACTCTATAGATGTGTTACTTTTGTGGAGAGGTATGATGTCAGATTTTTTCCACATTGATGGGATGTATTTTTCTGCTATGGAATTATTAATTAGTATGGACAGAGGGAAGGCTATGACTTCTGCAGCATTTTTAAGTAATTTTATTGTAGTTGCTCTACAGTTACAAAAGTTTTTTAGTTTAAGGATCAACTTTCTTATGAACGAGGTAGGTACTGGACTAAAATTGAAGAGCTGTGTGTGATTTTAATTGGACAGGTGTAGAGAAAGGGGGCAGATGTATTAGTGTCTAAGAGAGATAATATTGATTGTATAAAGTAGGAATTAAACTGTGTGGGGATAAAGTCTGTCGTATTGTCTGTTTTTGTAGAGGGAGTTGTTGTCTTGCCAGGGTGAAGTAATTTATTTAGTGATGACAAAAAAAAGGTTTTGAGTTGTTTTTATGTTTGTCTTGTAGGTTGGTAAAATATCTTTGCTTATTCTGTTTGACATGGAGTTTTGCAAGGTTTCTAAGATGTCTGAATTGCTGGAAGGCATTTTAGTTCTATTTTTATACCAATTTTTCCAGGCTTTATCCCTTTTGTCATGATTTTTTTTTCTTTTGTCAGCCATGGTGCAGGATTGGACTTTACTCTTTTATTACGTACTGTTGTTGGATTATTTAAGGTCTGTAAGAATATGTTACTAAAGTGTACTACAGCAGTGTCTAGTGGCATTGTTCTAAGTGCATTCAGTTATATTGTTTTAGTGTTTCATTGATGATATCTTTGCTGAAATTGGTTGCATTTCATATTTGATTACAGATAATATGTTTATCTAGGTTATGGTGAGTTCTAATAACATATGCCATCTGAGAGACAGCCTGCTTTTGTCAGTTTATCTGGTTTGTTTCTAAGAATACAGTCTCATGTTGAGTGTCTGCCTGAAGTTTTATTGATTCCAGTAGGTGTGGTTATTAATTGTCTGAAGTTGAACAAGTTTATGGATTCAGTAAGGGTACTGGAATTTATGAGTTGACAGTCTTTATTAAAGTCTTCAAGTATTACAGTTTCATGGGTAATTTGTTGGACTATCCAATACAGGATGCATTCAGCGGTATCAGTGTTATTCCCTGGTGATATATAAATTGCTGTTAAACATACATTTTCCTATTGTTGATTTTTATTTGTGTTATTAGAACTTCAGCATTTTTAAATGCAGGCATTTTTAAAATGTCTCTGGGTTTCTAATATCATGATGGGAATGGGCTCCATTCCTAAGTCAGAGTATGATTAAAGTTTATGAAATTAGTATTGTTTTAATCTTTGATATTAGCCAGAAGTGATCTTTGCAGCACCCCCAATGTGTCTAGTGTTGACTCCTTCTGCAATTCCTATGGAGTTACATGTACTAGTCTTGTGCAAGTATTTTTCTTTTCTTTTATTTCCCTCTTAACCTTTTTTGTATATTTTCTCTCTGGAAATTCTAGGCTTCTTGCATAATAGTAACAATACATAATTTCTTTTGTATCATCAATAGCACACTATGTCAGCTCTGTTTTTTTTTTTTTTTTGGCCTATCAGTTTTGTTCGTGATTTTTGTTGACTACTACTCTCTGCTACAACACGCAGGACATCCACCCCCTGAGCCTGGCCTAGGCAAACTGTAGGAATGTTTCTCTGTCACTTTTTCCAGTTTTGGCACCAGTGTACCTACCAGAATTGGGCACGTTTTGGTCCTTTGTCTTGTGTACCCAGCTATCTTTTTTATTGTTTAACCTACATTGGTCCTTGATGTATGCTATATAAAATACAGTCTATATATTAGTGTTGTCTTAGTGATATTTTGTGAACAACAGGGTCCACCCCATGAAGGTACTCCCCAAGACTTATGGATTAATTAAATTTCAGCAATACTACTCTCCTTTGCTTGCTGATTTATCATCTCTCCGTTTGGACCCCGGGTATTTCCTGTGGAAGTAAGGTGATGGTTAGAGAATTTTTATAGATAATAACTATACCACCTGCATGCTTGTTTTGTCTGACATGCCTGAGTATATTGTATTTGAGGAGGGGGGATGATCTTATTATCCTTTTTTGTAAAACAAGGTTTCAGTAGCTATGACTATATCAGGAGTGTAAGTTGCAAGGCAGGCATTATGGCATGTATTTTATTGCACATACTTCTTAGCTTCATATTTAGGAAGAAGAGTTTGGATTCTGATTTTACTGAGAAGTATTAGGTGACTGGTTTATCTTGGGGTTGGAAGTGATGGTTTTATGAACAGTGGGACCTGGGTTGGGGTGAATATCTCTGTTAGTTTTACATTTTACAGAGGGAACAGTGTGGCTAGTTATATTTTGGTCTTGGTTTGGTATTTGATCATAAATTTGGATACATAGTTTTGAGATATTTATAGATAAATAAATGTTTGTAAGGATAGGGTGGTATAGAGAAAGACAGGCTGGGTAGATGTTGATATTCTTTGTGAGAATTGAAGTCCTAAATATTTGAAGGAGGTGGATTTGATAACTGGTGATGAAGGCTAATAGAGTTAGGAGGAATAGTAAACTAATCTGAGTTAGGAACATGTTATTTAATGTGGGTTTTATCTTTGTTTAAATTAGGATTAGAAAACATTTAGAGGATAGCGGGTTGGTTGTAGAGATGTAATTTGATAGTTATAGGGGTCAAGGATCAAACCAGTTTGAGAGAGAGTCTTGGGTGGTAAACAAGAGTGGATGTTACTATTGGGAGCAATTTTATTGATTGTAGTCTTCTGGAGGGAAAAATGGTATTGGTTTGAGGAATACTTGGGTGGTGCTATGGAAGTATAAATGTAGAGTAAGAGTGGTGAGAATTAAGGGTAGGTTAGGGGAGCTGAATGCCTGAGGGTTAAAGAAGCAGGTTGAAAACTTGGCAAAGAGACATAAACAGGCACAAATCTACTGAGAGAGATAAGTAAAAGGAAAAATGCAGTTTAAAAGCCCCTGAGCTAGTAGATGAAAGTTTTGATTTCGTTGCTGTATGATACAGTTTTAGTAGGAGAGTTAATCCAATATCACCTTGACCTAATTAATGGAGATAACAGTAAAATATTGCACTTGACTGTTTGAATAACTATATAATGTAAGGATGTTTCTATGGACTTTGAAATGCAAAGTCCAAAGACCACACCAACCCCCAAAGAGAAAAAGTAAGCCAGAATGCAGTAGTGCAGCTATGGAAAATTTCTGGCTCTGAACTCAAAGCGGTTACACAAGAAGAGACATAAACTTAAGGAAGGGAGACATTAGACTGCTAAAAACAATGAAATGAGCACAGTTAAAGGAGAAAGTACCAAAGGGACTGCTGTAGTCAAAGAAAATGGAGCTGTTATAGTGGACAAAGTTCTTTGTTTGAAGCTGCCATAATATTTTTAATTTACATAAAAGTATAGCCCACAGACTGTTGTTCAAACTGTGGACTGTTACATGCATATCTATTTGCTTGCAGATACACTTTTATAGCAAAATAAAAGCACACTAAAGAGACAGTGGACTGCACTGAATCAATGTTGACTGTGCACAAATACTAGATCAGAGCTGAATGTGGTTAAATGGCTGTCTCAGGCAAGGATAAATAGGAAAGGAAGGGGAGAGACCATGGATGACTTACTTGAAGGCATGCAGTTCAACTAAAGACAATCAGGAGGATATAGATAATGGGAATAGCAAGTCTAAAAGAAGTAAAAAAAATTAAGAAAAATAAATAATTTGAGTAAGAGCACTATGAGTAAATGTTAGTATATGTTAGGAAGTACAGAGTAAAATCTGACCAGCAGGATGTCAGAGGAGGAGGATTTATAAACTATAAGGCTATTGCTTACAAACTATGACATTGAAGCACTTGTCTTCAGACTAGTCACTACAGAAGCTAAAATATACACAGAAGACTGGATGCCCCTAACATTTCCTTAAAGTGCAAGGACAGAGGTGCTACAGAGTTTGTCCTAAATAAATGATGGGTGGATTGAGTGAACTCAGACTGCTTGTTGGATGAGTCTGCTGTGTGTATGCTTTAGGGATGCTTCCAGCATATCCTGTAACTCCCCTGCACTCTGCTAGAGAGAGGAGGGAAGGAAGGAGTGAATTCTTGCAATTTAAGTACTGATTCCTTAGGAAAGTAACTAGAAAGTGTAGTACTAGACCATTTAAAACAATTCATGCATCTACCTCACTCTTTTTCCCTTCTTTTCTTTCTTATACTTTCTTTACACATGAGCATGTGCATGTGTACAAGCAGCACAGCACACATGCACACATACACATAGGTAGATAGATAGATAAGAGAGCAGTTGGCTCTACCGAGCTGGATTTCATTAAGTCATGTATCTTTAGTCTATTAAAATTAGTCTCTTTGAACATAGGGAGAGAGGAGATCTGGAATATCCCCCACAGGACTCACGTAATACTTTGGCACAAAGATCCATTGAATCAGGTTTCACTGGATTGTAATCATCAAAGTTAGAGTCTGTGAAGCATAACTTGAATCCTTGTATACCCTCAAATCTGACTCAAGATGCCCAATCTGCCTATTTGGACCTGTTCGAATCTATCAAGATTCAACTCTATACACTGATCCTGAGAGACTTTAACCACCCAAACATAGACTGGAAAAACTACTCATGCCAGAACACAAATTCCAGAGATTCCTCAATTTTGTCAATGCAAATGCCTTGGAAAAGCTATCCAATACCTCCACAAGGGGTGATAATATCTTGGACTTGGTATTAACCAACAAGAGTATCCACTGCAGCATCCCTATAGTATCATTGTCTCTGGTAAAATCCAACCATAAAGTGGTCACGTTCATAGTCACCATTTCCCCCAACCCCCCCCCCCCCAGCTAGAATCAAGCATAAAAACTTTACAGCCTTCTGAGGTATGGTATAAACAGCTTCAGAGCTCCCTCCCCCTCTGTAGGAACTGGCACTAATATCCAAACCTACACCAAAGCATTATACGAACATTTATATAGATTTATGGAATAAGGAATACCCGACAGAACTAAATCATCCTCCGCAAGGAAGAGTAAACCTTTCTGGTGGACATCTGCAATAAATAAACTCTATAACAAAAGGAAAACATTGCTGTCCAAGACCAAAAATTAGCAGATGCCCAATTGGAAGCAATGTCTCCTTAGCTTGAACAAGCGAATAAGAACACTAGTGAAATCCGAATCAAACTTTGAGTCCAAATTGGCCACATCTACTAGAGACAATCATAAGGCCTACTTCACATATGTCCGTACCCTCAAGGAAAGCTTCTAGATCTGTTCAGAACTGGTGGTCAAGGACACTACATATACAAATGTCATAGATATACCAAACTTGCTGGTTGACAGATTCAGCAAAAACTTCACCCCTCTGTCCCCTACATTAGTAAATCAGGACATCTCCAGTACCTGCCCCTTTACCTTATATCTAGGGAAGAGGTTATCTCTCCTCTCTCAAAAGCAAAGAATACAGCCTCCATGGGACCCAATAACATCCTAGGCTGCATCCTATGTGAACTCAGGCAGGAACTTTCAGCACCATTAGGCACCCTATTCACCCAAAGTCTGAGTACCAGCTTTGTCCCAACTGAGTGAGGGCACCCGCTGTCATCACTTTGCACAAAGGTGGAGCATCCACCAATCTGGGAACTTATAGACCCATCAGCCTAACTAGCCTGATCTGCAAGGCCATGGAATGGATTATCATGGACCTCATTAACAAGGACAAACACTCAATCCCACACAATTTGCTTTCATCAAGGGGAGGTCATGTCTGCTAAATTTGGTAGACTTCTTTGAGACAGTCACCAAAGCCATGCACAATGAGAAGATGGTGCACAATGCCTACCTTGACCTGTCCAAAGCCTTTGGCTATATTTCCCACTCAGGCATAATAATTAAACTCTCTCAACTAGGCATCAATCCATATGTTATGAGATTGGTAGCAAACTGGCTCACTGATAGAACTCACCTAGTCAAAATTGGGGAAGCCGCCTCAAGCAGTAAAGCCATAACAAGCGGTGTACCAAAGGATTCTATCTTGGGGTCTCTGTTATTTGCAATATATATTTTCTGAGGTGCAGGCCAAAACCAGTGGGCTATGGCTGACCAAATTTGCAGATGACTGCAAGCTGGGTGCTGTCATCAATTCACCTAGTGATGTGGGCATCCTTCAAGAGCATCTCAGTCAGACAAATAATTGGTGCCAGAAACATGGCCTCAAGCTAAATACCAAAAAATGCATCATCACCCCCTCTGGGGTAGGTAATGTCTCCACAAATGATCACATTAATAGCAACATCCTAACCATTCAATCAGTCATGAGGGATTTGAGCAACCAGGTTGATAGCTGCATATCTGCAAGTCAAGCTCCAGTCATGTAACTCACACACCCGGCCTCAACCTGGTCTGTGACATCAACAGGACTTGTTGGCGGGACAGATTTGAGTCCCAGAGACTTCCCCATCTATGGAATAGA